>NC_048307.1:13102445-13187986 GCF_013100865.1 Trachemys scripta elegans | reverse complement strand
CCCCCCCCCCGTCTCTTGACTGCCCCCTCCAGAACCTCTCTGCCCCTTCTCCGACCCCCTGGCCCCCTTACCCTGCTGCTCAGAACAGCGTGCCGGGGAGGAGGAGCGGGGGAGGAGCTCCAGACTGCCAGAGGCGATCTGCAAATGCAGGGAGGGAGGGAGAGAGGGAGTGATCTCTGCTGCAGGGGAGAGGAGGAGGGGCTCTCTCTGGCTGTCGGAGCCCCATGTAAGTGGCACCATCCAGCCGGCTGCCCTGTTAGCCGCGCGCGCTCTGCGGGGGGGAGGGGGAAGAAGTCCGGACATTTACAAATTCCCCCGGACGCTATTTTTAGCTCAAAAAGCCGGACATGTCCGGGGGAATCCGGACGAATGGTAACCCTAGATTAGGCCCATCACTTCTTGTCCTACTTTCAGTGGACATGAAGAACAATCGATCCACATCCTCTTTATAACAGTTCTTAACATATTTGAAGATTATCAGGTCCCCCATCAGCCTCCTTTTCTCAAGACTAAACATGTCCAGTTGTTTTTACCTTTCCCCATAGGTCTCCACTGGACTCTCCATTTGTCTCCACTGGACTCTCTAGCTTGTCCACATCTATCCTAAAATGTGGTGGCCAGAATTGGACACAGCTGAGGCCCTACTGCCGAGTAGAGGGGGACAATCACCTCCAGTGTCTTACATATGATACTCCTATTAATATGCCCCAGAATGATAGTAACCCTTTTTGTAACTGCATCACATTGTTGACTCATTTTCACTTTGCATTAGTATAATATATAATAAAAATCCAGTCTAAAATTGCTTCTGCATAGTGTCACTGTGTACTGTTAAACAGCTGCCATATCACACCCCAAAAGTGACTGCATTTCAGTTGCACGTGAAATTATTCCTGTATTTATAGCATGCAAATAACTCGGTAATGTTGGTAGAGTATTTGTGGATGTAAGGCCATAAATAAAAAAAAGAATATGAAAGGAGCTAATATTTTTTGGACATATGTAACTGCAAACCAGCCAAACTACTTTCAACCAAAGTTTGCAAAATAATTTGTTCCTGATGGCTCTGCTCACATCTCCTGAAAAAAGTTTTATATCTGAGCCATAAACCTCTGTGAAATGAAGTTCAAACTACAAACCCCGAACTACAGCAGCACAAGCAGGCACAAGTGTAACTTGTATATAAAATAACTGGTAAGGGGATTTCATTCTTTAACGCAGAACAACACAGGCAGCTTCCAAAGTGAGAAACATGTAGATGAAACTCTAGGAGTGAATGGATGAATGGCTGGAGGGATAGAAGAACAGATAGTACATGAGTATGCAGTGCTAGTGCTTTGCTACCCATTCAAGTCTTCGCAGCTGTTCGGTTAAGAGGAGGAAAATAAAGGCCTTTGGTAACTCTTAAGAAGGCTGCCAATTTTCCACACTGGATTTGATGGCTAAGAAAATTTAGTTAGTACTGTAGCCTTTTGCTGCTCCATGGAGCCACAAATTTTTTAGAAAACTTGTAGAAATGTACACTGTGTTGGTTGACAAAGAAGCTATATTTTCTAAATGCTGCTTACATACAAGCTGTTTTACTAACTAAAAATATAGTAAGGGCTGGATTTTTAAAATCTGTCCTCCCTTTTTGCACCCACAGTTTTTTGTGGGCACAATTCATGTCATTTAGACATTTTAACTACTTGATATGCAGATGCAATGACTTGCACTCAAAATTTTGTGGACATCAAAAGTGGGGAAGCCAGGTCCAAAGTTTCTTCAGTGCTTCAGCACCCGCATAAAAAGGAAGAAAAAAAGGCATTTTATACACACTATATTCACTGTGGGCCACATGCTGGCTGCCTTATGCAGAGGCACCTGCCCAAAAATCCGAGAGAGGAGGGAGCCCAGGGCCGCCCAGAGGATTCAGGGGGCCTGGGATCTTCGGCGGCAGGTCCCGGGGCGGAAGGACCCCCCACCGTGGGTCTTCAGGGCACTTCAGCAGCGGGTCCCGGGATGGAAGGACTCCCCGCCGGGAGTCTTCAGGGCACTTCGGTGGCGGGTTCCGGGGCGGAAGGACCCCCCGCCGCCAAATTGCTGCCGAAGACCCAGAGCGGAAGAAGCTCTGGGGGCCCGGGGCCCGCGAGAGTTTTCCAGGGCCCCCGGAGCGAATGAAGGACCCCGCTCCAGGGGCCCTGAAAAACTCTCGTGGGGGCCCCTGCGGGGCTCGGGGCCTGGAGCAAATTGCCCCACTTGCCCCCCTCTCTGGGCGGCCCTGAGGGAGCCAAGGGAGCTCTGGTTGCCCTCACAAAATTCTGAGATGCTGCTCTGCAGGCACCTAATGATTCTAGAGTGGGGCTTAATGGGTAGGGTCTATACCTTTGTATATGTATGTTCCCTGAACTAGCAATAGAAACTATGCAGTCAAAACTCTTGGATGTAGATAGATGGAATGAGGGTTCCTAATACTGTAAGAATATGGTCACACACTAAAGCTGTTTTTGTATTTTTGAGTCATTTTTACATTATCTTCTTGTTCCAAGTTACATTATATTTGTGTGTGTGTGTAAAATACCCATCAACATCTGCTTGCTTGTGAGGCAGAAGGGAGATGATGGAGCTGAAAGGGAAGTGTCAGATGACCTCCCAAAGGATGTCTCAGCTGCCTGACTGGTCTGACTGCCTGTGTGAGAGCAACTGAGAAAGCCACCCAGATTTGGTTTAAGCAAAGTAGAGGAACAGATTACCACTACCACCTGTCACAGTTGCTGGGCTAACTGCACCTCTGACCCCTCCTGGTCTCTTTGAGTGCCTCACCCCCCACACCTCAGGCCTCAAGCTTTCACCTCTCTTAGGTGGGGAGGAAGTGAGGAGGGAACCCCATGATTCTCTCACTCTTGGACCAGAATTTGGGCTGCAGATCTCTGGTGTTAACTGTGAGTATCTCAGCAGACCCGAGTTTGGTTCAGTACCTGCAGTTCTGTTCCTTCTGGGAGTACCTTCTTAAAGCAAAAGTACTGTTTATTTAGAACTCAAGCATTTCAGAAAAAACAGATCTTAAAACAACATATAGTCTATATACATGCCTATCTTTCCCTGAGGCATAAGCCCAGGGCTGGGGAAGGCCCCAACTGCTTCAGCCACTCCCACAAGACCAGTGTCTGTATTCCATGTCTCCAAAGACAGCAGACATTCAGCTTCCACTCCCTTTCTCTCCACAGAGAGTCCTTTTCACTGTTCAGGGTCCTTTTGATCTCTACGGTCCCAACCTTGGCAAAACAGCTGAGGAACTTTGGGCTGGAGCCTGGAAGTCATCTTCACCACTAATAGCCAGTGTCTTGGAATTGCCCCCCAAGCATTTGTTAGGAGGATGCTTATTGTCACAGGGTTCACTCATCGCTGGGGTGGCTGTGTCTGGGGAGTAACTCCACTTGGTCTGTTGCCCTGATCTCTCTCTTGTTCATGCTGCAGCCCGTCTTGAGCACCAGGAGTTTCTGTGCTTCCTCTTTTGTGACTCAGTTGCTCCCTCTTCATGGCTTGGCCCTCTGGTCAGGTCACTATAGTTTTCCCCTTCTCGGGTATCAGCAGCCCTCCAATCCAAGGCTATACCACTTCCTCAGTGTCTGGTAGGGGAACCTGTGCCCTCCCTCTACTCCAGGTTCCAGCTCCAGGACCCGCTGGGCCAAGGTTTGCACTGTCCCAAACCTTACTGCAGTTACCCCAAGCCTTTTCCTACTCCACCTCTATCAGGTTTTCACTCCACCACCCTCCTGGGTAAACTCTTTCTTCAGGGCCTGGATCTCAGGGCTTCTACTCTCCCCCAGGGTTTCCTCCTTTCCCTCTCTAAACCCACAGTACAGCCCCTTCTGTCCTCCCTTCTTGGCCTTATACCAGCCCTTCCGGCTCCTGCTCAGCGGGCTCTATCCTTAGAGATTGCCTGTCAGCCTAATCCCTCCCTCAGGTGTGGCCTATCAGGTTAATTAGTCCCTTCTGAGCCTCAGTCACCCCACATTAGCCTGGAAAAGATTAACACCCCATCACAATTATCTAGAGCCATTGCGTTGCCTTCTTGCTCGTTTTGACAACATCCCCCTCTTAAGCTAGATCAATACATTCCTACAGGAAATCTAATAACCCAGAACAGCTATACAGTATCTCTACCTTACTGACCATGCCACATACAGTATTCATAACATTACACATCAGTATTCTTAGATTATTACATAGCAGCTCCATCTCTGCCACACTTCCCCCTAGAAGCCAATGGTACAGATTCTGATCTCAGTTGATTCTGGAGTAACTCTCCTAACCTCAGTCGAGTTATTCCAGATTTACAATGGTTGAACTGAGATTAAATTTGGCCAACTTTTTTCATTCCAATCGCTTGAACATAACCACATCGGGGGAAATTCTGTCAGAAAGCCACACTTACTTCTGTGATGATGAAAAAGTCATCCCCTGGCTCTCCCTGCACAACAATTTTTTCTCCATCTTCAAACTGGACGGGTTCTAGTGCATCCGCTACTGTAAGGCGTTCCCATTTGTCCAATGATTCTAAAATATAAAAGATGATACAGCTTTACTGTAAAAGTGTCTAACTTTGACACAGGATTCACATCTAACCCGATACTTCTGGTTCTATTTAAAAAGAAATATTAGAAGACAATGAAATTTTCACTTTTATTTACTTAGAGAGGGAAAGGAGGAAACCCTGGGGGAGAGTAAATGTTCACTTTTATTTCATCGGTGCCTTCTGCCTGAATCTCTATTCAGGAAATATGAAAGTATTGACTAGCTGTGTGATTTCTGATGCCCAAGATGAAGTGAATAATTTTAAAAGTTAGGTAGCAACAGACAGTTATATCTCCCCGATTCCAGAGTCTGGTCTGTGCTGCCCCTGACCCGCAGTGTATTTGAGCAGACTAGGAGCTATCCTATGATATGAGCGGTGTATGGGCCCAGCTGCGAAAGGGCAGAGCAGAGTTCCACTGCCTCTGATGAACTCCACAGCACCAGAGAGAAAGTTAGTGCAGGAGCAAGTGCTACTGGCTACACCAGTGAGAGTTCCTCCCTGCTGAGGGGATTCTCAGTTACCTATTTACAGCCTGTTTTCTGAGGGTACATTTACGCTGCACATGGCAGCCCCGCAGCCGTGAGACTCAGAGCTCGGGTCTACAGCCTGAGGCTTGTACCACAACGCTAAAAACAGCTGTGCAGGCCTGCTGGCTTGGGCTGGAGCTTGGGCTCTGAAGCCCCGCTCCCCTCCTAGGCTCCGAGCTCCAGCCTGAGCCCAAATGTCTGCATGGCTGTTTTTAGCGCCATGGTACAAGCCCTGTGACCCTGAGTCTGTAGAGCTGGGCTCGGAGACTCACTGTCACTCGCAGTGTAGGCGTATGCTTTGTGCTCCAAAGGAGACAATGAGAGATGAGAACCTGGTTCCAAGCATCTGATCAGTGTCCCATTAAAGCCAATGGAAAAACTCCCATTGTGATGAGGGCCTCAAGATCAGGCTGTTTTAGCATGGTTATGTTTAAGGTTGTAACCTAATTTCAGTGACAATTTTGGCCAATTGAAGTGCACAGGGAATGCAGGAATGGATCTTTTATTTTCCAAGGATGACCTAAAAATGTTGTATGTCTTCAAAGCAGAATTTGCTAGTAAACATTAAAATGCATGCAACAGGACTTCACTAATGATGGGTAAACGGAAGTTTTAGTATGAATTACTGAATTACTTGAAGTCAAGAGTCACAACTGCTGATGTTAGGGCTTAATTTGGCCTATTCTTTATTAAACTCTACCCTGCTTCCTCTTCTTGTTATTCAAAAAGTTGTTTAGAAGCATCATGAAAAAAGAAAAGTTTTGTTGCTGAAATTAAGCATATTAAAATAAACCTGTGGCAGAAATCAGAAGTATGTATTGGGTTTAACAAAACTATGGGGCAGTAAGTTCAGAGTTATTTGATACATATAACTGAGCATTTTCTGTTGTTTTTTTTCCTCATATGCACTTAAAAATAATGGTTTCAATTATTTTGTTCCATGGTTACATACTAAGTTACTTTCCTATATCATTTATGACCTTTACTTTGCAAACATAGCCCATAAAAATATTGTAAATACAATATTCAAAAAGCATACAGCTTAATTAAAAATATGCATAAAACCCTTTTGTAAAGACTGGAAGAACTGGCTTTCTGATTGAAAAAAAAAAAGGAGGCAGTAATTAACAATGAAAAGAAAGAGTCCCTTTAAACTTTTTCTTCAGTTGGCTTTATGAAAAATTCAAAGCTAATTGTAGCTCTAGTCACGAAGTCTCTCTCTTGTCTAAAGGGATTGATTACCATTACAAATACATTGGTTAATGGTTCTTGCAAATAAAAACTTTATAGAGGAATTTACATGAAGTAACTGTTTAAAGTTCTTTTAGTTCCAGAGGTAAATTTATACATGCAGATAAAGTAGATTATATGCAGATTTGTAATCTCCAAATTTTGCATAGCAAATCTTGATCTCACATTTAAACAGCCTCAGAGGAAAGTTTTCAAAATATTAATGTTCTCATGTCTTGAAATATACATTGAACCTGCGCATCATAATCTAAATAAGTCTGAATGCAATTTTTAAAACATTACTTCTAAAATGTCATAGTTGACTAGTTAGAGAAAGTATTCAAACCCAGAAAAGTTATATTCAAAACATCAAATGTTTATATTAATAAATTACTGAGTTCTGGGAAATGGGGTTGATTTATCAGTATTGTATTGCTGAGATGTCTCAAATGACTATTGCGTTTGCCAGCTGTCATCTACTATTTAAATACAAAATATTCTTACATATTTCAGCTAAATTCTCAATGCCTCCACAGCACTACATATGTTGTCTAATAACTTTCTGCACTGAAAATAAAGCCAAATTTGAAGTCTTCATTCAGTCCTTACTGAGGAAAAACTCCTACAGCAAATAACGGTGCATTTTAAAGCAGCTGAGATGAAGTCTATGGGAGTTTTGCTGAAGTGAGGACTGAGTATAAGATTACAGTATCAACTTGCATGCTTAAGGGAGTTCATTTCTGAATAACTTCAATCTCTGAAATTACTTTTAAATGTCTCATTGCTGTAATTGTACTTCATTAGTGCAGGTGCAGAGATTTTTTTTCCTTAAACATTTCATATAATTTGGCATAATTTGCATTTCTAATTTATGAAGACTTAAATTAAGTAATGGAGAAGGCTCTTTTGCATCCTGCCGGAAAAGATGAGAATATAAATGAATGATTTACCTGACATTAATCAAAGATTACAAGTATAATTGCAAATTTCTCACGCCAGATCTTCTGAGAAGTTCAAGTACATTTTCACTAAGTATATTTTTTGCAGGCTCGTATCAGCTAAAATGGTATCTGAATATCATAAATAAGCAAACTTAAATTGTTTAAATAGAAACTATGAAGAGTTTTATTCAATTATATAGTATATTAACCTATATATTTTTTTAAAATAGCCAAAGATAGACTTCAAGCGGGAACTTGATGCATTTCCCACAGAATCAGCATCTCACTGTATCATCTAACACTGTCCTCCTTATTAGAAATTGTTCTCCTAATGGTGATTGATTGGTCAGGCATTAGGGGGTTGTTGTTTTTCCTACTGAAGGCCATCAAGAACACGTCCAAATTTCGTGGCTATCACATTAATCAAAGGGATACAAAATCCAAGGACAAGAGGCTAAACAGATGTTTTAAGAATGTAAGACCTGGGTTATAAAAGAACAGGACAAAAACAATCTAAGCCCACTTAGATCTGTAGTGTCAGTTTGTTTAGCCCACCTAAATGCATATAAGAGGCTACAAGATCATTCCTGCAGGAAAAAGAAGTTTCTCACCTGTCAGCTGGAAAGATTTAACAGCACTTTATAACACATTCATATTACAAAAATCCCTCTTCAACTGCTCACTTGTGACACCATTCCTTAGAAAGTTACTAGCAGAGTGCCTACTGAGATTTTCAAGGAAAGACTTCACCCACCTAATTCCAATTTGGTACACAGTACGGTGAGAAAAATGAGTCCTAATGAGAAGAACCATTTGCATTTTTTTACATGCTTTTCTTTGGCCGGAGATGATACTGTGAGGTCTTCTGTTCAACCACTTGCCACTTTCATCGTCTCATCAAAGACCAAAATGTATTCAGACAACATGTATGACACAGAAATGAACACTGAAGTCCAAAGGGCAACTGACCTAAAATGGAGACCTTGCTCAGGAATTCTTCATACATCTTTCGCTTTCTCAGTGTGCTGCCCTGTTATTAAAGAGAGAAAGAGAGAGAGAGAGAAAAAAGGCAGAACATTACACAAAGTATTTTTGTGATTTGCTCCTCCAGCTGCTCTTTCTGATTTTTTTTTTTCTTTCTGAAACTTAAACACAGCCAGTTTAAATAGCCTATGGCAAGATTTTCTTCATAAAATGTCTGGGTAAGCCATATCCTTGATAAGTAAGGATCAAATTCATCCCTCATATAACTCCACTGACTTGTGTGAAGTTACTGGACACCAAGGATGAATTTGGTTCCTTTTCAGCAATTAATTTTAAGCAGCTGCATCTCTCCGTTAATTTTTTTTATATTATTATGCATGAGGCCCACAAGTAGTGAGCTTACAATTAAAAAATGGGAGGAAACCCATTACAGATTCAATCTGATCTGCCTGCTCAGACACCTTTGGCTTCAATGGGGCTCATCAAGGGTTTACTATTAAGTATTATTTTATATTATTTTAATATATATCTTTACAGCACCTTCTATAATGGTGCCCCAACCTAGTTAGGCCCTTTAGGTGCATATGGAATACAAACAAACAAAATGACTATTGTTATTATTGAAAAAAAGTTATGATGATGTAGCATTTTATCTGGTTACATGCAGCCATCATAAAGAGTTTTCAGAACATCAGAAAGGGATTCAATTATGACCCTAGACTTTTCAAATACAAGATGCACTGCACCCAGATTACTCTTTGCATAAGAAAAGGTGTCCTGCCCTACAGAACTTTCCCAACAGTTTTACCCACACATCAGTAATCTCACCCCTTCTCCCCGCATTGTATAGTCATAGGTGATCTAAAAGAACGAGTCCCGTCCCTGGTAACAAACAGGAAGCCATAGAAAAAGGTTGTTCTTGCCATCATTCAATATTTGCTTGGTTTACAATTATTCACCCTGCAGGGCTGTATAAGAATCAAGCCCATTTTCCGGCTGTGTGAAAGATCTTGGTAGAAGGAGCACCTGCTAGCCAGAGCTATGAAGGCAGAGCCCAGTGCAGGGAGGACATGCTAATCTTTTGAGGAATGGGGAAACCCAGGTCACATTTACTCACACCGTGAGTGGATAAGCCATAAATAAATATTAGTGTTTGCTGTAGAAAAAGCCACTTGTCTTGTCCTCCCATAAGGGGAGAGTGTTGATGGGTGCTGGGAAGAGAAAAGAAAAGGGCTGTATAATAATCTCCATTGTCAAAGCATCCAGTAAGGGTGAAAATATAAAACTGGGACAAAACTCTGGAAAGAACAGAGCCAGATACCTCTATTCAATTATACAAACAACTAAGAACTAAACTTCTCTCCTCCTACACCCACGCATGCGTCTGATCCAAAACTCACTGAAGTCAAGGGGAGTCTTTCTAGTGATTTCAACAGGATTTGGATTTGGCCCCAGAATAACAGCACCAGCAGTTACTGCCACCTTCTCTCTACTCCTACACTAGCTCTGCAGTGGGATAGAAGCATCAGCACCAGCAGTAACAGCTAATCACGCTCCTTCTGGGTCCACTGTGCATCAGAGCAGCAGTCATTGTCATTTTTGCTCCTCTCCTAGGCTCCTTCTGTACTGGAGTAGAACCACCAGACCAGTTGTAGCTGCCACGTTCTACCAGGTGTCTTTGCACCACAGAAGAAGCAGCAGCAGCAGCCAACATCATCGCTCCCATCCTTCACAATTGTATAGCCCCCTGATGATCCTTTGTCTCCCAGGATCTCTCCTCACATGCTGAGATAGCACTGGTAAACTTCACCTGACCTCTTCATCTGACTAACTATGTTCTCTACCTCAGAGGCCCTCAGAGTACTGGAAATGCCAAGAGTAAAAACACAAACTTCAAATGGAGGAGTTTCTGCAAACCTTGCCAAATCCTGACAGCTCACTGTAAGACAATGAATGGAAAACTGGACCTTGTGTACTCCCTGCACTCCTCCCTGCAATCCAGCGTGGAAACCAGACCAGCAAAATTGACAGCTGTGGAAAACCAGATTGGTGGTTTAGATCGATGGGCCAGGGCATGTAGAGACAGATGTGGAAAATGCTTTTAAAATTACTGTGGACACAGATGAATTTTAAGAAGCAGTAATCAGAAGCCATGAAAGGCTGCCTGACCACAGCCTGGAGTATTTAGAGAACTAGACGAGAGACAGAAAGGTAAGAGCTCTAGACATCCTGACTGGCACTGAGGGCAAAGAGCCCATCAATTTCTTTAAGAAATGTGTGTGTAAACTCTTGATTCTGTAAGATTATAACAATGCCAATGCAGTTCTATAGAATTCTCAGACAAAACTAGCCTGACTGGAATATTGTAAGTGTGAAGAATTAAATGGAAGTTTATTATTAATTATTATTATTTATTATTATTATTATTGTGATAGCACCTAGAGACCGGAATCAAGACTGAGATTCCATTTGTACCAGGTCATGTACAGAAACATGGTGAGAGATAGTCCATATAGGCCAAAGATCCTATGGTCTAAATAGATACAACAGACAAAAGGGAGGAGAGAAAAGAAAGGAAAATGGACTTGCTCAAGGTTACACAGAGCCGGTGGCAAGCTAGAAGTGGAGTCCAATTTTCCTGACTCCCACTATACCAAGGAGACAGTTCTTCAAAAGAAACAAGACAATTCATTCTAGCAACAAAAAGTCCCAATGATTTCCCTAGACCTCATCCTAAGGACCTAGAACGAAGGAACACAATTGGTAGAAATAAAAAAGGAGCAAGGCTAGCTGCCACATATTAAAAAGCCTGCACCCTGTCTACACACAGCTTAAGAGATCTGTATTATCAGGCAGGTGCATCCCTGCGTCACACCTATTAAATATGGTTACAATTTTTTTCTAGTGTAGAGAGGGCCTAGTTCATGTGTTTGGGAAAGAAACCTTTAAAGCAGGAGTAGGCAACCTATGGCACAGGTGCCGAAAGTGGCACGCGAGTTGATTTTTAGTGGCACTCACACTTCCCGGGCCTGGCCACCGGTCCAGGGGGCTCTGCATTTAAATTTAATTTTAAATGAAGATTCTTAAACATTTTAAAAACCTTATTTACTTTACATACAACAACAGTTTAGTTATATATTATAGACTTATAGAAAGAGACCTTCTGAAAAGGTTAAAATGTATTACTGGCACACGGAACCTTAAATTAGAGTGAATAAATGAAGACTCGGCACACCACTTCTGAAAGGTTGCCAACCCCTGCTTTAAAGTATGAACTAAATGTGCCTGAGTCTGCAGCCAACCTGGAACAATAGTTCTGAGATGTAGGAATTGCTTCGATTTATCTCAGTGAGGTATTAATGCTGAAATTGGATGCCGTTTCATGGTGCTTGGACAAGCATGACTCTGCTTGGGTGCTGGAGAGAGCATGCTGAGCTGTGGGAGTTGCGATGCAGGGCCGGTTCTAGGGGTGGGCGAGCAAAGGCAGTCACCCTGGGTGCCACCTTCAGGTGCCAGACCACTGTGCTGTTCGGCTTTTTGTTGTTGTTGTTGTTGTTACTCTGCTGTGATTGGCTGGCCATTTTTGCTCTGCTGATTGGGCAGGCTCTGCTTTTTTGTTGTTGTTTTTGGTCTGCCATTTGGGGGTGAGAGTGGGGAGGAGCCAAAAATGTTTTCCACCCTGGCTGGCAAAATGGCTAGGGCTGCTCCCGTTGCTATAATGTACAAGAGCCAGTACATCCCCCCCACTGTCCATCAGGAAAGCAGGGCAAAGCAATGCCCTCACATGAAAGTCTTGAGTTCTTCAGGCCACCCTACTTGGCCATCAGCTCTCGCACTCTGTCCAATTACAGAAGAAAAGATTCTCCGCTTCCTCTCACCACTTCCAAAGCACTTGCCCAGGCATGGGCATAAAACTTAGTTCAGAATGTTTTGTTGTTACTTTAGGATATCCTTCTGTGTTTTGACTGCCTCCAGGGTAGAGCAGAGGGATACTTTAGAGAAAACATTACTACAGTATTATTACAACACAAACACATGGTTATTTGTTCTGGTATTCAGATCAGTATTGTTGACCTTTATACCACATGGAAACAGGCAGAGAGAGAATTTTTGATTTCCTACTTCTCTGCCTCCCTTAATCCCCATCTCCAGCCTTCTCCCACATTCTTCCATTTGTTTTGTGCCATCTCATCTGCTTTTTATAACTTGTCCATTTAGTATAGTAGCCTGCCCTAGCTACTGGCCACAGTTTGATTGCGGATAGGAGAGTGATAGAATTACAAAACTGGTGGATAAAGAAAAGTGTCATGGGTAATATATCTAGATTTTAAGAAAGCACTGGATTGTCCCATAAAACATTCCTCAGAGAGTCGATGTAAATCAGACAGAATCTGAACACTATCATAATCCTTTGCACTATCTAACCTTTCCATTAGTTTCCTGTCTACTTGAGAATCAGAGAGGTGCCAAGTGGAATGTTGCAGGGATCTGTGTTAGGCCTGTTCTTTTATAAGCTCCTCGTTAATGATCTAGGAGACCTATCTAGCCAATAACACACTAATGAAATCTGCAGGTTGGGAACATAGTGAAAACCTGGCAGAATGGGGAAATACCACCAAGGGGCCTAGAGAGATTTGAAACAGGGGTAGGAAAAATAATGAGATTCAGTTTGGAAAATATAGCTAAGAGATCTAGGGAAAGCAATCCAAGGCACAAATATTCAACGGGACAGAGAAACCTGGAAAGTAGTAATGCTGAAAGAGATTTATGGACAGTCAGACGTGAGTTCGCAATGTGATACTGCAGCAAAAACAAGTCCAATACAATTTTGATCTGTATATGCAAAGACATCCTACCACAGAGCAGAGAGATAATAGTCTTAACATATATGGTTTTGGTGTAACTATACCTAGCATGTTGTGAGCTGTCTGGTCCCTCCTTACCAGAAAGACATAGACAAATTGTAAGGAATTCAGGGAAGAATTAACTGACACATTTAGGAATGGCTTGTAAGGAAATATTAACAGTTTAAATATGTGTTGTTTAGCTGATCAACAAATAAGAGAGTTTTAAGGAGAGGAAATGAAAATGATCTACAAATATCTAAAGGATGTAAACTCCAAGGAGGCACAGAAACTACAATGTAGGATACAAGGAGGCATAACTAGGAGTAATGGGAGGAAGTTAAGAAAGGAGTAATTTAAGACAAATATCAGGCAAATCTTCCTTACTGTGAGATCTATTAGCCCATGGAAAAGTTTCCCAAAGGAAGTGGAGAAGTCTCATTGTTTGGGACACTTAAAACCAGGACAGATAAAAACACTAGTAAGTGTACTTTAGGGAACAATTCTACACTAATAGGGAGCTTGACAAACTGATCTGATCTGTCTCCCCTCCACCTCCTTCTGCTTCTTTCCACCCACCCTCCACTCCCTCCTTCTCTGAAGCAGAATCCTCATTCACAAGTTCATACTTAAAAGATTACTGTTCCCATTTACAAGAAGAAATCTTTAATATGGAGAGGGCAATGTCTCCCTTTAAATTCTAAGCTACAGGGTTCCTATTGGTGTCAGTCAGTAGAAGCAAGACCAGATTAGTTCACCAACTCCATCCCAGAAAGGGGCTCAAATCCCTTCAGTTTAGAGGAGTTCAAGATTTAGCAGGCTCCCAACTTAGTTTAAGCAGCACACAGCTTGGGAAAAACAAATGCCATAGACTCAGAGATTGTAAACAGGTCCTATGGGGGCTGGGCTGGTCATTGTTCTGTATACATTAGGGTAGCCAGGACATCTGATGCCCCCAAACAGGTACTCAAATTGCCCCTTCCTCCTCTACTTTCTCTCTTCCTACTCCAATCTATCCCTTTCTTCCCCTCTGCTCGCCTCTTTGCTTTCCTTCTCCAGCTCCTTTTATTTATTTATTTTCAGAAGTACAGCTGGGCTGGCTGGAGTTGACTGGGTATTTCCTAAAAAGCCCCGCCTTGAATGACAAGCCAAATAAACGGCTACCGAATGGTAGAACAAGGCTCAAGTTTCAAATAAAAGGGTTATGCTGGCAGGAGGTGCTGGAATGGCGACCATTCCATCTCCGTTTTAATCCCTACATAAAACTGATATTGAATTATACTTAAAATGTACATTCTTAAAGGAGCACAAAAAAAGTCACTGAAACAATGCATACTAACCATGAAAACAAAGTATTCCATAAGCTCCTACTGCTATATTGCACAGATGTTAAATGGAATGCAGGCTTTGAATTTGGTTTATGTTTTGGCCACCATGCAATGTACATTGTACAAAAATGTGCAGTTGATGTGACTTAATTTTTCTGAGTGGTAAAAGAAACAGTGTTCTCAGATCCAAAGCAGTATGAAGCATTGCTGGTAAAACAAGGTCAGAACAAAATAAATGAAGTCAGACATTACAATAGGGAGGGACTAACCTTGATTGATCATTAGTTGTGTCCCAATAATATAGCCCGTGGATATAAGTAACTAGCTGTGAATAAATTGAGGCTGGAAATTAGAAGAAGACTTCTAACCATCAGAGAGGTGAGGTCCTGGAACAGCCTCCCAATAGGAGTGTTGGGAGCAAACAACCTAACCAGTTTTAAAATGGAGCTTGATAAATTTATCCATGGGATTATATGATGGGGTTGCCTGCAATCCCTGATGATCAAGGAAGTCCCTTCCAATCCTACGTAACTCACTGTGTATAAGCAGGGCCAGTTTGTCATGCCATAGACAGACCCCAGCGACTGCAGGACAAAGGGGCTGTTTGGGGTTTGTAGCCATTCAGATCAGAGGTGAGACGGTCACAATTGGCCAGATGGCTCATGTGGACAACTTCAGTGATGTTGTGGCTGACTAGACCAAAGTTTGTGTGTCCAGTCTGTAACTCCTCCCCTATAACAGCCAGGTCGAGTGAGTTGGAGGGTGGGTAAATTACTCTCTGAAAGGAGAGTATGCATGCATCCGAAGAAGTGGGTATTCACCCACGAAAGCTCATGCTCCTATATGTCTGTTAGTCTATAAGGTGCCACAGGACTCTTTGCTGCTTTTACAGATCCAGACTAACATGGCTACCCCTTTGATCTCTGAAAGGAGAAATTATAACACCTTTTTAACAGATTAATATGTGTTATATCCTCAGCCTGAGGGCTGATTTGGCTGGGGGATGGACTTGGTGTTTTAGTATGGGGCATTATTAGAAAATGGACATTTGTCTCTTTTTATCCTTGTATATGTGGCATTCTCTGTATGCAATTTTGGGGAGCTCCCTATCCCCATAGGTTTTCAATCCAAATGGCAAAGACAGCAGCAACATTTTAGCAACTTAAGCTGCATGACAATTCCAAGCCATATATTCCTTACTACTCACACTCAGGAAGATATAAACATAAAAGCAAAGATACCCACAAACGTGTTACATAGGTAAGGCAAGCAACATACAACACAGATAACTTTCCTAGACAGAGGATGGGTGGTGTGCTCCGAAAGAACATTTGGGGAGGTGACGGGGAGAGTTGACTGGTTTAGAAGAACTTTTTTTACCCCCATAGAATTTCAAAGTTATAATGCTTTGTGAAAGACTGCAATGAATGCCAAGCAGTTTCTTTACACATCTCAACTGAAGGAACTGACCTGAGGCTTGCTATCATCACAGCTAGTTGAGTGAGTTTAAATATGACCCTGAAGCACTAAGCTGCCTAGGAAGAGACGATGAAATATGCAGAAATACATCTGTTTTAACATGGTTCTTTCAAGACAGGCTGAAGCAACAAATGGATGGCAAATGAAATCAAAAACTAGATGGACTGTGTGCATCAGACTTTAGTCCACTTCAAGAAAAAAAAAAGTTACATTTATGGATACAGTAAATCTAAAAGCATCACTGAGATGCTTAAGTGGATAACAAAAATGGCAATGAGCAGAAGTAATGGCTAAGAGACCAGACAATATGTGGGACATCTAAAATACTAAGCAACTCTCTGATGGAGGGCAGTACACATTCTATTTTTAATGGCACCAACGATACCATTTAAAAAAAAAAAAACCAACAACCCTGAAATGTAAAAACAACAAAGTGCTCATACACAAAATCATCTTGCTATGAACCTAGTGACCGAAAGCAGCAAGGGATTCCAAATGCATTTTAAAGGCAGTTATCTATATATTAGAATCAGATAAATGCTCACGATAGTCAAGCTGTATCTATGTTTAGCATACTTGCACCAGCAACCTCTGCTGCAGGTTATATGCCTTTTTAGTAAAATTCCTTCTGGCACCAGAAATGCCCACCCAGCTTTTGAAGATAGTTATCAAATGGAGATGGGCATCTGACTGAGTGATCAAACCTGAATGGTTCACAAGCTTCAATGTGATTAGTTATTGCCATTTTCATCAAGTTTTAGACCAAAGGGGCCTCAAAAGCAAAGATGACTGTGAAATTTTCCTCTCTATTCTTGTGTAACGGCATTAGATAAAGTAAGAACCAAACAGCCTTTCTTAAAAAGCCAGAGAACACATCAGTTTTGCTGTTTATTTCTCTCTTTTACAATTTCACTTTTGTACTTTTGAATCATATTTGCACCAAGCAGATTCATCTCAAGCAGTATTCTAGATACCTGTCTTGATTGCCTTAGTCAAGTACTAGTGGACAAGTTATGTTCTCCTTCCCTATGAGTTTAAAAAGAGTTTTAAATAAATGTCTTATTGAAGGTCAACGAATGCTGCTCCTGTATATGCAGCTTTCAAATAGTATTCATCTTGTTCATCCACAGAACTGATACAGCATCTGCAGTGGCATTACTAGCTGCTTGTCAATGAACCTCAATCCCATCCTGCATGGGCCGCCCCCTATCTCTAAGGATGGAAGAATAATTTCATCTACTTCTCCAATGAGTCTTTAGCTCCTCTACTGAGAGTGCCAGCTGTGCTGGTGATTTTTGTGATGTGGCTACCAGTCCATGAAGAACTAGATGTATGCCACAAACTCACTTCACTCAGGCACCCACCAGTCATCAAATGGCATAAATATTACATCACAGCTGAACTCAGTTGGATGTGAACTAATGACCCTGACACTGAAAGCCATTGTCTCCCTTTGCTAAACTCTTAAGCTACCCACCCAGTAATTCCATTTGTACTGTATATATTTTTAATACACATTCTTTTCTTACCAAGAAATCATAGTAACATTTGCTCCAGGCCAGAATGAAATATTGTAACCAATGAAGAAAAGTTCCTATTAAGAAAGATGCTTTAAATAACATTATTCGAGTGTAAACTATCTGCAGGAAGGGAATATTTTGTGGAGGAGAAAAGAGTATGTACATTCACATCCGAAAAACAAATAATTGTGGTGAAACTAAGACATTGCTTTAGCTAAGCGTGTGTCAAAGTTTCCATTATAAATCCACGACTCAAGGTCTAACGACAAATCAACAGCCTAACACATGCTGCAGGTGGCCAGCTTCTATGACAGGCTTCTCTGAAAAGACTTGTGTGTGTGTGTGTGTGGAAAGGAATCTTTTCCCGAAGTCACAGAGCTTTCTGCAGCTGCTCCTGCAGTTTTAGGGCTGTGCAGTGTTATTTATTTATATTGTGCCGTGGACAAACGTGGCACTTTGTTGACAAACAAGGATGCAGGGGGGGTAGGGGGTTCATTTCCTAGACTCACTGAAGTCAATGGGAGTTTTCCTACTGACTGTAATGGAGCCAAGAGCTCATTTGGAGCTCCTGCCAAGAAGAGCTTATAGTGTAAGTTAGAATGAAGACAACACAAGGCAACAAGCATGGGATGGTGTTGAGGGAGGGTAGGAGAGGGTTGACAACAAGAAGATGATGTGTGGTAGCTTAGAGGAGTAATGTGGACCTCTTGAGGGTTTCACAGTTTTAAATAATTACTGATGTATGATAGGGGAAGTACTCAGGGGTTCCTGGCACACAGCCCCATGCTCACTCCTGGCACACAGACCCACAGTTTTATTTTAATGTGCATTTGTTTGTTTTAGAGCCTTAAACTGCAGAGGTTTTAGCACTGATATCATTTGAATGTAAAATAGAAATGTTGTGCACATTTATGGCACTGCATAAAACTTTTAATAGTACCAGTAATGTGAATAAGTCATAACATTTAAAACTCACCATTAAAATGCGTCTGTAGCTGTCCCTGTCGATGCCCCAAAGTTTGAGGTCTGTCTTGGCCTTGACAGTGGCAGCCCTTGGTGTTCCATAGATCAATGCAAGCTCCCCAAAGCTGCCTCCTTCTCCAATGCTGGTCACCCATTCTCCATTTACATAAACCTACAAAAGGAAGAGGGAAAAAATAATCGGGGGACTTATCTGTGCTTTTTTCCTTCTACTTCCAGTTACCTAAAAACCCATTCATAATTTCCTATCTATCTAAGTTGGATAGTGCTGGGAGGCACAGAAAGGAAACAGTAGCCTAACAGTTTCCTCGCTCGGTTACAAAAGAGGGTGACAACCTGCTTTGTGGACAGAATTTCAAGTCTTCTTGCTTCAGCACAATAATTGTATTTACTCTCTGAGTTTTCAGCTCCTGTGGTTAACTGGCATCAAGTTTTCCTTCCTTGTGTTCAGCACTCAGAGAAGCGACAAGCAGAACTGTCACAACTTTGGCTTTTTATTAACACTGTCAAACTTGAAAGGAAGGAGATTTGTTAAAAACTGTAATGAGATTTGTCAGGAAGCGCTATAGCTGTGAACTGAAAAACAGAACAAAACAAGGAAAACATCTTCTGAAAGGGGAGATTTTTCTTTTTTTAAGTTTATTCTCTTCATCAATTATCCAAGGATAGTTTTCAAAGTCTCCCATTGACTTAGTGGGTTACTGACTACTTTGGATTTGATAGCATGTAAATATAACTATCCTTTTCCTTCCACTCATGTACCAGCTCTATGGGTCTCCAGGACCCATAATTAATTTATTAAACTATCATTATGATCCTGCTGATGAAATGGATCAGATCCAAAGCTATTTTAGATCAGAAAATATTATTGATTGATGTAGCTATCGCACAACATTTTTACTGAGTGAAATACAACCCAGTACGGAGGGCCTACCCAAGTTCCTCTGCATCATGTAAGACCTTCACTTGAGTAGACAGGGTGTGGGCAGGGTCCCTACACTAGGGTGAATTCCTCCTGCTATCCACTGACAGTACAGCTTCTGGGGCATTAAATTGCATTCAGAGAATGGGATTGATTGTGTATTTTGCAGCATGCATGTAGTTTTGTCACTATACACTGACATAAGGGGCATCCTTTTTAGGCTGTTAATGTGTTAAGAAGTTTAAAGAACAGCAGACACTGCAAGCACATATCAAGTGCAGAATATATCCTAATGTATTATGGAGCAGTAACAATAGAAATCAATGAGACTGAACATTAGCGCTGTAACAGCTCTATAAAGAAAAATGTAATAAAAAAACCATACAATTATTCTGTACTCAAACAGGAAAAAAGAAAACCAAAATAATTTCACATAACCTATTGCAAATAATGGATTCATGCAATTTTTTAAATATAAATTAAGACCCTGTATCACTTAGGAATGAAAAAAACAAGGTGTCTAATATGGGGCAAAATATATGGATATTTGGTCTTTTCCCAAAAATAAAAATAAATTTCAGTATATTTTGTGTGTGTGTGTGTGTGTATGTATATCTATCTATCTATCTAACTCTTATGCTGAAAAGATGTCCCTTGTGCTAAAGCCCAAATCAATCTGTTTGTTTTGCCCAATACTCATTCAAGCCCTGATCCAGCTCCCATTGAGGCATTTCCACTGACTTCAATAGGAATTGGAACGAACCTTCAGGGCATGGGGCAGCTTAACTGATCAGAGACCTTGTATGAATGTAAGGCCTGCGTGGGATTTCTATTAGCCCTAATGCTGAACTATAGCTGAAGAGTCAGTGTTGTGGGTCTCTGTATTCCAGGAGCATCCTGGAGATCAAGGGATAGAAGCAAAAGGTAAAAAATAAACCAAAATAGGCAGGCAGTAACCAAGCCATGAATGCAAGCCATGAAGGTCATTTGTAGTTGAATTTCTTCTTTACTACGGGAGAATGTCACATTAAATAATAGCAGGGTTTCTTTTGATCTGTGACATAGGCTTTGAAAGGAAAACCAAATGGAATGTTGGGTCAATCGTTAATTCTTCTCATGATGCGAAACTTACACACAAAAGAGTTTTTAAAGGTCCAAAGTCTAGTTGAAGTGTGAATCCTGGAACCCCTACATGTCAAAAGCAGGGAAGGTGGATAAATAAAATGAGGGGCCTATAAAGTTTGGTAACCTAATGAAAGTAAATCTTAAAAAACAAAACACCTTCCATATTTAAACATTGCAAAATTGGCCAGATGCATTTTTCTTAGAGATGGTGGGTAGGTGTCTTCTTATTGTGAAGCATCAGGAATAGACAACCAGCAGAGGTAGACACTGCACTACACTGCCCCATCGGTCTGCTCCAATAAGGCAACTCTTATGTCCTCAATGAGGGTCTGATCCCAAAGTCTGAGTTTTGGGTTAGGCCCTGAATGTCAGCTGATCTCTCATCCTGAATTTACACTCAGGACAGAAAGTTATTTTGTATACGGTGTCTTGCTGTTGAGCTGAATTTCTATTATTGCGTAAAAGTGTGGTAAGATGACTTGCTAACATGATGGGTGTTTCTTTAGGACGGAAATGACAGCATCTGAACTATAAATGGGAAGTGACCTCTCTCCAGCACCCACATTTTAAAAATGTAACATGGAAATTCTTGTTGAGTCAATAAGTGGCAAACCAAAGGAGGAAATTAATCTGGTGAAACTCAAAGTAGAGTGAGTGAAGTACTGACATTTATAATAGTTGCACTGCAATAAAAAAGGCTGAAGTTAATCCACTCCAAGCCATCTTTAATTTTACTATCCCACTTGACTAGACTCCACAAAACATGTCTGACATATGATTTGTAAACAGTTTATGAAAATGGTCAAACCCCACTAAGTGTGTCAGGTTTAAAGCATTCTGAACAGAAACCAAATCTTGATCCGATGACATGATCACTGGGCCCAGCACTCTCTTCCCCAATAAAAACACCATTTTCCAATTTCAATCTCCTGAAGACAAAACAACACAAGAACAACTATTGTCCTTTAAGAGGAAAGCCATTGTACTACACTCTCCAGAATGCTCCCTAAGTCAACAATAAACTTTTGTCTTCATGATGATGATAAAGTGAATTGATGATATATTATACTGTCATTCTGTCCTTTAGCTGAAAGTTCAACCCCACTAAGATTCCTTTCTTTAGGTGGAGTTAAAAAAAAAAAGAGGAAAGAAAAGGTGAAGATGAGGCTATTTTGGGAAAGAAATATGTGTTGCATGGCAGCAGCTTGTCAGATCCCCTTTCTCTCCCTCCAAAAAAATACTGGTCATAGGATCTGGCTTATACATTTTATATATTTACGAACCCTCATCAGTGTAGAGAGTACACAATCAAAACAGTCCGAGTTGTTACTTGGACAGCTGACCCAGCTGCACAGTAGTGGGAACTTTTTACTTTCATGTAGCTGTAAAGGAATGCATAGCCGCAGATGCCCAAATATGAAGGGCAATCATGTTGCCAGAGCCTGCTACTTTCTGGAGATCAAAGACATTCTAGATTTCTATTGTTTTTCATCTCTGTTGGTATGAACACTGCAATTTTTGTTAGCAAGAAAAATTACCCAAGTGGGGGCTCACTTTCTTTTTTTTATAGAGGGGGGGGGGGGGGGGGGGGGGGAAATCTTGTGTGATATTGTACTCTTCAATTCCTTTTCTCACAGGCTGTGATATGCATTAGGCACTAACCATGAGAGAAAATCGAAGCAACTCACACAAGGCTCAGTGGTCTAGGAGCACATCTTCGTTTCGTTCATCTTCAGGTTACTTATAAAAATAGGATTTAATCTTAGCAACAATAGTAACTCCCCCATTTGCCTGGGAAGTAGTGAATGTACTTCTGCTTTTCAGTCCTCAGTTTTATATTGTTGATTTCTTATTAACCATTTGCATTTCTTGCTGCCCCTCTACACCCTATGGAGGCAATCTCACTCATTTAATACATTTGTGTATTGAAATTATCCCGGTATTGCAACTTTCAGCATCCCATTATGTTATGCAATAACTTCAGCTCTGTGTCTTGTCTGGATACAGCAGGTCCAAATATTTCTGTTCCCAAAATAGAAATGAGGCTCATTTCTTCTCGGAAATCTACATGAGTCTTAAACATGACGTTTTTATACATGTGGGTGACTTTCTCACACGATGCTATCAAAATTTGGAACTATCTTTAAAATCCTCAAAAACTCAAAGTGGCATCTTGAAAATTGTAACCCAGAGAATGTACTTATTAGATTTTTAAAAATCATCCATTAGAAAATACAAAGAAGTGAAACATGGGCAATGTTAATGATTGAGGAATTCTAGTTGTCGTGAATACATTTAATTAAATACACAGGAAAAAAAGGGTAGGTAGGCTCTTCAGCAAAGGCAATACCATTAGGTCTCATTGACCAATAGGTTAGTATTAAGTCTAACTAGCTCTTAAAGATCCAGCAATATTCATAGACCAGCTGCTGTGTAACTTTTGTTTGTTTCACTTTGTTTTATCTTTATATTTCTCCATACAAGGGTGGGTGTGGCCTTTGTAAACTTGCCAGTTTTACCCAAGATGAACAGATAAGATTACCTTAGTGTCTACAATATTTCTTTGTACTTGTCTATTATATAATGTTGTAGGAAATACCCTGAATATGATAAATATTCAAATTATTTAAGCACAAATACTATTTAGTTATCTGGACAACTGGCACGTTTTTACTTGGTTTTTCACCATAGTGCATTTGGCTGTTGTTTTACAAGAAGAAAACACCCGAAAATGATTGCATAAAGAGTTACAACCGTATTAAATACAATAGGAAGTTGTTGTTTTAAAAAATATATTTTAAAAGGATAGTTGATGGTGGTTTTTAAGCAAAATGTGAGGTTATAAGATTAAAATAATAAACAGGAGGACAGTTTTATATTTAGAAATATGGATTAGAGATTTCTGCAAGAAACACATATTTTAGCAGGTACTTTCAACATCTTTACTGGAAACCATAATATAAACCTCACTAGATACATTTTTGGCATACATCCACATTTTTCCAAATAGTAGAGCTTCCAGTAGACAGATGACCTCTGAGACTTAAAGCCTCAAGCCATAATCTAGCTAGCAGAAAGTTATTCGTCATACAGGGCTAGACCATGAGTTAACAAACTTCCCTGAGACAGTGGCAATATGTGCTACCCGTGCAGAAGCCCAATAGTGAGATTCTGACTATGACCTATTGAGTCACAATCTCTCTCCCAGTCTCCCTGCTGCTCTGGTTGAAGGAGTACACCAAGCCAGGTTTGTACCTGGTACAGATATGATGCCTCATGCATTGGAGGCAAAGCCAAGGCTCCAGCCTTTTGTGTTTCCCCTCCTGCATTGTGAGTGGCACTACAGGTAGTGCCCTTTACTACCTGTACCCCCTTTACTACCTCTACCCCCTTTACTATCTTGTGTGGACATACAAGCCAGGCCACAATCTAGCTCACAGTAAATTATCTTGAAATAATGATCCACAGTAAGACACCGGTGCTGTATAGGCTCTTAAGACCATAAGAACGGCCATACTGGGTCAGACCAAAGGTTCATCAAGCCCAGTATCCTGTCCTCTGAAATGAACAGACAGGTTATCATCAAGTGAGCCATGCCCTGTCTCCCAATCCCAGTTTCACCTATAACGCGGTAAGATTTTTTGGCTCCCGAGGACAGCGTTATATCGGGGTAGAGGTGTATACTTGTACGTCGCCATGCTTGCCAAAGGGAAGATAATACAAAAACTCACATACTGAAAAGAAAGTTTCTCCTCTGACAATCCCTTTGGCCCACTGCTCCTGTAAACTATGTGGTGTTGCATTTGATTTTATTTTGTTGTCCACAGTGACCATAGACAGAGAAGTTATGGATATATAACATTAAGTTATTTGTATTTAATGTTTCTCATTTATCCTCCCGCATTAGGGTAACCAGATGTCTTGATTTTATAGAGACAGTCCCGATATTTGGGTCTTTTTCTTATATAGGCTCCTATTACCCCTTCCTGTCCCGATTTTTCACATTTGCTGTCTGGTCACCCTATCCCGCATATGTAGAGATGGTCAGACATAGTGTTAGACTGTCCTTTTATTTTGTTCTTCATAGATTTGCAAAATTATCCGTAAGGGGATTCATCATAACTCTTGTACTTACTAATTGGAGTACATATTCCTATAACTCTAACCATATACTGCCTGTGATCTAAAGAGTTTCTTCCTCAAAAAACTGCATGATATTTTTGCAGATAGCATCTGATATTTTTAATGATAGCAATTGCAAGTACCATTACCGTGTATCTTTGCATTTGTACAGCAAATCAGGTTCCATATCAGTCATTGACATTCTCAGAATATATTGCTCCATGGATCCACCATCTTGGGGTCACGCACTTATCTGTGCTGTGCAGACTACGGGAACACTGAAAGCTGTTAGCCCAACACCACTCACATGATTAAAGTTAGACATGTATTGATGTATTTTGTTGGGCTATAGGTCTGGGGTAAAATTTTCAAAAGTGTGTAAGAGGCATAGGAGCCTAAGTCCCATTTTCAAAAGAGACTTAGGCACTCAGGAGCTTAAGTCTCTTTGAGTTTCAATGGTATTTACGCCCCTGTAACGAGGTTCACTCACTGCTGAGGCACCTCCTTGTGGCTGGGTCTGGGGATTAGCTCTGACTTCCTTACTCTCAGTTCACGCTGTGGCCCTCCAGCCACGTCACTGTACAGTTTTCCCCTTCCAGGGTACCAAAGTCTCACCAGACTAGCTGATCAGGTGCCATTCCAGGCAATCTTTCCATTCAAGACTGTGCTACTTTCCCCACAGCTGGTAGGGGAACCCAGACCCAACCACTATTCCAAGTTCCAGTCCAAGGATCCTACATGAGCAGCCAAGGTCAGCACTGTCTCAAGCCTTGCTGCCGCTTCCCTGGTCTTCTTCCTACGCTGCCCTCTGCAGGCCTCCTTCTCTACCACCTCTCTGGGTAAACCCTTCCCTCAGGATGAGGATCCCAGGGCTTCCGCTCCGCCCAGTTTCCTGCTCTCCTCACTGTGCCCGGAGAGTGACTGCAGACTTTCACACTGCCACCCTTTTCTACTCTCCCTTCCTGGCTTTATAAAAGCCCTGCCTACTCCTGCCAAGGTGGGTTCCATCTTCAATTAGTGCTTGTCCTCCAGCCTAAGTCCTCCCACCCCGCAAGTGCAGTCTATAAGGTTAATTAGCCCATCCAGTACTTCAAAGGTGGTGTGGGTTGAGCACCCTATCACATACTCTCCCCCTCAAGATTGCAATCCTCCGGGGTATGGATGCCTCCTACCCTGCGCGTCTGCCGAAGCTGGGCTCACAGGTCATCCCACTCCTGCTCTAGTTCACCTGCTCAGAGAAGCAGTTTGCCCTTCTGCTGGTACTTTTCCCTCTGGAACTGTAGGTCTTGTACAGCTATTTGTAAAGTCTGCTCCGTGGCTATCAATTTCTCTTGTAGCCTCTTCTCTTGCTCTGCAGACACCTTCAAAACCCTCTCCCTGAGCACCTGAGTTCCCACTGTATACTGACTGGTCTCACTGTCTACCTCACTTCCTTCAGGTGAGTCTTTGCAGGTGCCTTTCTCTCCTCCAGTTCTTTCTCACCCTCTATCATCACTGCCCCTTCAGCTTTCTCTATGACAGTTGCACAAACTGAAGTCTACTAACCCTTTCTTCCAGCCCTTAGTCAGGACCCTGCCCTTCCCTCGGCCATGGTTCTGCTCTTTGTCAGGGCAACTCCCTAATTCCCCAAAGGAAAAACAAGCACAAGCCCTTTTCTTCTCTCTCAACAAGTGGGACGCCTCAGGGCTTTCCTGTCTTCCTGCCTTCAGGGTAGGGCTTCTCGTCTCCATCCCCGAAGGCACATCCACTTTTAATGTATCCCTTCTGATCACAGACATAGCACTACCGTGGCCGGGCTTCTGACCTCCTGGCCCGGAACCTCTTTTCCATTCTCTGCCCCTTTGGCCCCTGCTCGCTTCCTGGAGAATTTTAAGTAAATATTGCTGCTGTTCAGCTAACTTCATCAAATAACCCTGTAGGTTATCTGCGCCTCCCATTATCTTCACTGGTTCTCCAGGGCCTGCGAAAGTAGGGCTCGGATCAGGGGTGCTGGAACAATTTGCATAGTGGGGGTGCTGAGAGCCACTGAACCAAACCATAAACTCTGTATATGATGGAAACCACTTCAAGCCATGGGGTGCAGCAGTACCCCCAGTACCCCTAGTTCCAGCACCTCTGGTTTGGATTCCTCTCTGTTGCCTGTCGGTCCCCTTCAGGGGGCGTGTTTAAATCTGGGGACCAGCTCAGGAGAAAAACAACAAAGAGTCTGGTGGCACCTTAAAGACTAACAGATTTATTTGGGCATAAGCTTTCGTGAGTAAAAACCTCACTTCTTCGGATGCATCCGAAGAAGTGAGGTTTTTACTCACGAAAGCTTATGCCCAAATAAATCTGTTAGTCTTTAAGGTGCCACCAGACTCTTTGTTGTTTTTGTAGATACAGACTAACACGGCTACCCCCTGATACTTGACAGCTCAGGAGAGTATATCTGCCCTCTGCAAAGAAGGCCCCCATACACGGTGGCTGCATAGTCCCTTTTTTCCTGTCCTTTTCCTACTATGGGTCTTCACACTTCCCTTGTCCTCAAGCTTAAGTCTCTCTCCAGATGCAGCCTATGGGTTAATTAGCCCCTTCTGAGCCACCGTATCCCCCTTCAGGGGTGGTGTGAGGAGAACACCCCCTCACAGCTCCTAAGCCACTAAATTGCTTTTGAAAATTGTACACCTCCCCAGAAGCTGTAACTGCCCATAAAATCATCTGGTACCTGCACATGGAGGTTACTTTAAATCAGGCCTTCATGTACTCAATATTCAGTCAAAACAATCTTTGCATTTAGGTCCCTCCTTGGACTACCTATAGTCAGGATTATGTATGAAAAGATGTCATTCTCTCAGTAAGAATTTGCTTAATGTTGTGTAAAAGAGCTGCTAAGGTGGGGGATCACGGGATGTAGTGGGAGGACGGGGACTAAGACACCATCTTCAGTGACAGAAAATGCAGCTAACTATTCCCTAAAACTTCCAAAGGCGGGCACGGTACTTTTAAGGAGGACTACGGTAAGATTCCAATATCTGTCTATTTTCTGCATATCATCATGAAGTCAGTGAGTTTTGGATCAGGCCCTAAATGAATTTTTAAAAAGTAATTTTTACCACACACTATAAATACTGCACTTGTTATTTTCTGGCACTGCCGATGTGGCAATGTTTGCTATTGAGGCACGCTACCCCGCTTGATAGGAACAATGAGTCACACGGATTTCCTGAGGAGTAACTTCCAGAGGCAGAGTGTGAGGTTTCTCGATTCCCAACAATACCAATTAGATGGTCCCCTGACACAAACAAACCTCTAAAAAAAAAAAAAAACTTTCACTAAAATAACTGTATGCCTGCTGGCTGGATTCAAAATAAATCACTGCCTTCTTTAAATAATCCAAACAGAATTCATCTGGGAGTCTGCATAGCAACACTGCTAATGAGCCAGCCTGTCCTATCTAACAACTGTTGATATGTAAGACGTGGCTTCCAGAGAATTCAATGAGATGAGAAGACTGTACCAAATGAAAGCTACAAAGGGGGTTGATTTCATACCACTCCTTAAGGTGAAGTTGATCAGACATGTACAGATTAGAACTGGAAACCAGATTCAGAGGGTAGCTTCCTTTCAAACACTTCCTGACAAAACCATTGCAAACTCTGATGGGCATTTTGTGATTTAAGAACTCAATTTATACTTTTTAGGAATCCTTGCTTTATCAATACAATGCATTGCTTGGTTATTCAGATCTAGTTTAAAAAGCAAATTAAGGTTTCAAAATTGAAACTAGCAGCCTGGGGCTCTCCCTTGATTTGAAAAGAAATGCACATGAGCTCAGATAAGTGATTAAAGAAAATATTTTCTTTATGTTTCATATGGCCCCTCAGGTGCATTCCGTCATGGTGGCCTGCTCCACTGAAGGCAGCACACTTACAGGTGTGGTTAGGGTTCTAAAGATAAAGTAATTTGCTTGATTATGATACCATATTATACTGCTTTGAATGGACAAATAAATGTGGCTGTAAAATATACCACTTATAATATACATAAAAGACCTAATGCAACAAAATCTAACAAGGTGACCGATCCTGTGAAATGCTGAGCTCCCTCAATTCAACAGGAGTGTAGAGTCACAGAACATTGCTGGATCAGGCCCTAGGCAAGTAGAATCATAGAACTGGAAGGGACTTCAAGAGGTCATCTAGTCCAGTCCCCTGCACTCAAGGCAGGACTAAGTATTATCTAGACCATCCGTGACAGGTGTTTGTCCAACCTGCTTTTAAAAATCCCCAATGATGGAGATTCCACCACCTCCCTAGGCAATTTATTCCAGTGCTTAACCACTCTGACAGTTAGGAAGTTTTTCCTGATGTCCAACCTAAACTCTCCTTGCTGCAATTTAAGCCCATTGCTTCTTGTCCTATCCTCAGAGGTTAAGAAAAACAATTTTTCTCCCTCCTCCTTGTAATAACCTTTTATGTACTTGAAAACTGTTATCATGTCCCCCCTCAGTCTTCTCTTCTCCAGACTAAACAAACCCAATTTTTTCAATCTTCCCTCATAGGTCATGTTTTCTAGACCGTTAGTCATTTTTGTTGCTTTTCTCTGGACATTCGCCAGTTTGTCCACATCTTTCCTGAAATGTGGCACCCAGAACTGGACACAATACTCCAGTTGAGGCCTAATCAGCCCGGAGTAGAGCGGAAGAATTACTTCTTGTGTCTTGCTTACAATGCTAATACATCCCAGAATGATGTTTGCTTTTTTTGTAACAGCGTTACACTGTTGACTCATATTTAGCTTGTGATCCACTATGACCCCCAGATCCCTTTCATGAGCATGAGCAAGTATCATGAGCATGAAATTTTACCATGTAAACTTAGAATGAGCATCCTATTGCAACAGTCTGATTAAAATAAATAAGAAGGGGAAGCAACTCCAAATCGGAAGTTAATTAAAACTTACATCCACTTCTCCTTGATCAATTACATAGAAGTTGTCTCCTTCGTCACCTGGAAGCAAAAATATAAATGATGATTGTTTTCATAATGTCTGGTGGATGGTTATACAAATAATTTCCAATCCCCATATTTGATTCTACACATATTTGCACAGGTTTGCAGAGCTGATTATTTAAAGAGAAAATCATGTCCTTAACATCCATGCCTCGTTTCGCTCATGAACAGAAATATCAAGAGTGATTATTTATATTTTTTTCTCAGTTGTATCAGTTTATCCATTTTGATTTATTTAAAACGAAGGCAAACACATTAGAAACTTTGAATACCCTCAGGATACTAAAGTCCTGCTTGACTTGCTCTAAGCTTGCAAGTAAGTTGCCAAGTCTGGTAACTATGGACACAATATAGTGAGGTGCTGAGCACTCTCAACGACCATTGAAAATATTTTCCACCTTTTATTACCCTGTGCCAGAGTCCACCCCCTTTATTCATGCTGAGTAGTACTTTACTCCGTGAGTAGCCCCCATTTAAATCAATGTGTATACTTTTTTATTAGAATAATCTTTATTTATTTAGATTGTGGTAGCACCTAAGAGCCTTAGTCATGGACCAGGACACCATTATGCTAGGTGCCGGATTCTGCAGAATAAGACATTCCCGTGCTCCAAAGAGCTAACAATATAAATAAATACTTAGATACTTCTGGTATAAGATACTGCTGCCTGTGAGCAAAGATGGTAACATCTCTGGCCCTATAATTTTCTGAACATCAGAAAGAGTGGCATAAATTACACAATCTGAGCAAATTTATAAGGATAAAAGTATGGAAATTTACCCTGCTGTATGACTGTTTCTCCGGCAATGTGCATAACGGGGAACATGGCATCAAATATGTCACTATAAAAGAAAATAAACATCCATTGTTGAGTCAAACTTGTTCCTTATTGAGTCACTAGTACTGAAGTCACTCTGCTTTGTTAATCCTTCATTAACAGATTTTGCAAAAAAAAAAGAAAAAGGTTAATTGCAGCAGCACATGGAGTCCCCAGCTGGCAAAACACCAGAAAAGCTAGTTCTGTGGAAGCCATAGTTTAAAACTAAGTCAGACAGTGACTCAACCCACCCATGCTATTTTGAAAGAACTTCCAAAATTTATGTGTACAGACCCATTCTTAAATTAAAGCATTCTACAAACTAGTCAGCTCATGCTTTTTATTCTCTAAGAATTTTCAAAAGACCTCAGTTCCCTTTTAGGCACCGTAAAGTGGTCAGATTTTCAAAACAGCCCAGTGTGTGTCACAATGGAAGCTGTTGGAAGCCCGAAATAGAACCACAGCACCTTTTGAAAATGAGGCTCCATTTTTACCAGCAAAGCCCATTGAACAAAGCAGGATGCATTCGGAAATATAAAGGACTAAATTAAGACAGCATAAGAGCTGGCAAGGGATTATACTTCCAGTGCAGAGGTAAATATATGAAGCCAAATTCTGACTTTAGTTACGCTCAGTGACTTTAGCAGAGTTACTAGTGTGACGAAAATTCGGCCAATGCTATGGAAACACTCAAGCAATACAAGAGCACTGCACTAATTCATCTTTCCCGAACTCTACACAGCACCATGATTTTAAACATATAAGGCACGCTTGTCACTTGCCCTTACAAGTCCAGGCTGGGCAGTAAGGGACATAACCCCCCCTCCACAATCACTTTAGGCTGCCTGCCCATGTTGGAGAGAGAGCAGGCTCCACGGAACCACTGCTTCCCCTCCCCACACAGGTGGAGGATGGGGAGCAAGGACTGGGTAGAGCTTGCACTATTCCCCCCCACCAATTCATCAGTGTAAAGGGCTGAAGGAAACCACTTCCCACCACCAGCATAGGGGAGGAATTGTGACTGGCTTCTCCTGGAGTGGTGCATCAACTTACTGCCCCTCCCACGGAGTGTGACATACACTCTCTGTCTAGCCCATAAAATGGAGCAAATTCCTCTCAATCACAAATAAGTGAAAACAATGAAGAAATTTAAAAGGTTCATCAAAATAGCCAGGAAGTCGGCAACAAACCTGTGGTAGATTTCAATCCCTTATATGGGAAATGCACATTGTAAAATCCCATTATGAGCTTATTTCCTGTCCAACAGTTCCACAGTCCACTCAGATGCAGTTATAGGAAATGTTCACTCATTACTCAAGCAGGGCATATCTTTCCTCCTGAGCAGTCAGTACATTTCCACTGCTAGCTAGATGGTGTGATTAGCATGCAGTCCTGTGTAGGGGGCAATGCAGAACTGCACCACACCTAGGGGAGAACTGGCAGGGACTGTGCCTCTCTCGGAGCTCCCCAATGTGCCCACAGGTGGTGTACTCTCAGTAGCTCTGTCTTATGCTGGGGCCAGGTTGGGATCACGGAGCGTCAACTGGCTCCCTGGGTTACCCCCTCCTGTGTGCCCAGGCAGAGATCTAAGAGCCCACTTCTGCAAGATGTGGAGAGCTCTCACTAGAATTGAAGGCACTTTGTGCTTCAGAAGATCAGGCCCTGAAAGATTATGCCACTAAATGGAGAAATCAGAATGTGGACACAAATAATCAAAAAGAAAATGTGACTGAACAGATTTGGAAACCATTTTTGGACTAAATACAGAGAAATAACCACGCACTATGTCAGCTTTTTAATCTCTTGTTTGAAGGTTGTGTTTTATTTATATCTTAACAACTGACTATACAAATAGTGGCTGATAAATTATGTATAGCACTGCAACCTTCTCCAAAATGGTTTATCAGATTTCTGAACATCTCTTTCTTTTATCAAAAATGTTTTCGAACTCCTAGGTTAAAAACTACTGCTACAAAGATTGTCAAAGAAGTAATGAATTAGATTTTCAGAAATAACTGTTTAGCATTACTAAACTAATACTGCCCTGCTTAAATATACAGGAATACATTGTGTATTTTAACATGATCTTCTCTTTACTAAAGCAAATCTTTGATTTTTTAACAGAAACTTTATAAACACACATAATTGTGGGGTAAATGTTAGCAAGCAAGCAAGCGAGAAAGTCAACAAAACCAATGTTGATATTGATTTGCATTTCCAGATAGCAATATGTGGGTATAACTGATGGACAAATTTAAGTGATCAACCATTATGTGAACGTCACTGAAAATAGTTATTTATATTTCTGGTCCATCATGGAACTGTTGTTCCTAAGGTATATGGAAAGGCTGACATTTTCAAAAATGACTATGATTTTAAGTGTTTCAATTTTTGGATCCCCAATTTAAGACACATTAAATGGACCTGATTTTCAGAAAATGCTGAACATCCACCCTCTGAAAATCAGTCTCCTTTAACACGTCTCAAGTTGGGACCCCCAAAATTGAGGTACACAATACCTCACAAAGCCCTTCTGAAAATCTTGGCCTAATAACCTACCAAACTCATACCTTCATTGCACCAAAACTGACCTTTGATTTAATTTAGGCTACTATGGAATTGATGTTGAAACGATAGATATAATTTATTGATTTTGATTTACAACATACAAAATAGACTAAAATAAAAAGAAAAGTTTCCCTGAGAGAGCATGCCAATTATTTTTTTAAGTTAAAAAGTTTGGTCATGATCTGTTCAAGCTGGCATCTGAAAATACAACACTAATTTTCTATCAATATATATTTTCATGTTCAATATACAATTTCATGCTAGAAAACCTGAGTAGGAGTGATGTGTAGGAAACAAAGCCAGTTTTAAAAAATAGATGGACTAGGAAAACTAGTGGCACTCACTAAAGAGATAATATGGTCAAGGCCCAGATTTTGACCTTCTTCTTTTTGCTACAAAATGTACATGTTATTTTTAGAATGGTTCACAACAGTCCTTTGTCCACGAAAGGCATAAACATAGAAGTGTTATAAACAGCCCTGCCTGTGTAGTAGAATTGTAACAGATGTGTGGAGGGGATATGAATTTTTGTTTCCAAGTTGCTATTATTTATATATATTTAAACATACACACATAAATTCCTCCAAACAAAATTTTTTATTAAAAAAACAGTCTGTGGTTGTTTAAGTGCATACACTGCAGCACAGTAACACAATGATATAAAAAGCTAGGAAATCACTTGCTAAATCTTCACCCAAACTTTGAAACCTACTCCTGAACCATGATTTCATCTTCTCCATATTACAGTCTTTCCCTATCTACTGCTTCTACAGCACACATGACTCCACTCACCACCTCTCCACCAAATGCTGACTCCAACCAAGCTTTTGAATGGTACAGAATGCTGAAGTAGATGGTTAATGTGCATGGGGTAGATTTTTACTCAATGCCTTTGTGTATCAGTGTGTGGTGTGGGAGAATTGCTAACACGGGGTATTACTTGTTTTTAAATGTATCCTTTGTAATGTGTTATTTAGGTGATGGAATCAGGATGTAGGGTTTCAGAGTAGCAGCCGTGTTATGTTTGGGTTTTTCAATTGCTGATATTGGTGGTTGGAGTTATAAGGCTGTCCATAAATCACATAACACATTAGAAGGTAGGTGGGTCCTTAATTTTGCATGTTTGTTTCAGTGTTACAAAGAGTTACAAGGGGCCGGTGGGTCTTGAAAATCTCCAGAAAATGTGTTATGTTATTTATGGACAACCCCTAAGATGGGGGGAGGGAAGAGGGATGCCCAGTGCCTCTGCGTCCAGGCACCTACACCTGAAGGGTTCCTCCACCACTGCTGCCTCAGCTCCCTACACAATATTTCCCTCAAAGCTTCTTAGTTCACTCAACTCTAATGTCAATACTGCTTCTCCTCAGCCTTTTACTCCCCTGTCCCCAGGGGGAAAAACTTTAGGTCTATTCAGTTGATCTTCCACAGTCTCTACTGGCTACCTCTCGAAAAGGTGAGTTCTCGTTGCTATGGCAATTGGAGCCAAAACCAGTGCTCCAATCAAAAGGCTTTGGGGGCAGTTTTTGGCATGGAACCACTGATGCAGATGGGACTCTATGTACTTGAGGCTCCCATTGGCGCTTCAGGGAAAGACTGGCAGGACTCAGTCATCAATGATAAACTCCACAGAGGGTTATGCAGATTTAATTTTTAGTAACTTTGTGATAATATAATCTAAAACAGTAAATGAAATTACAAGCAAAGATTCTGAGCTGCACATAATATAAAACTTGATTATTAACTAGTCCAACAAGGTGAAACTGAGGAATATGTTTAGACCTGAAATCTCTATCTATTCCATCAAAAAATGCCATCTGTCTTGTCTCAGAATATCAAAATTTAAAGGATTTTTTTTAAGGGTTGCAAATATCAAAGACTCACGGCAAGTGTTAACATGTCGAGGATTTCCATAAAGCATACAAGAGGATTGCAAACAACTGAAGTCAGATCTGAGACCAAAGGGCCTGATTACTCTGTTGGCTTCCACCTTATATAAGTATTTACACCTGTACAAGGTGGGTCAATTTCACTGCTGCTGTACTGAGCAAAATTCCACTGAAGTCTTTGGAGCTGCACCCGTTTACACCCGCAGAGAATTTGGCCCAGCGAATGCCAGGTGGGTATAACACACTACACCATTTTGATTTGGTAGTCTTTCCCATCCGCCGGCCCAGGTGTAACGCACAACACAAGGTGAAAGGCAATAGGCAGGAAGGCCTAAGAGATTTTCTATATAATGAAAAAAAAATGGTAAAAATAAATAATCTCATTTGCTGTTGCAATGAGGTTATTTTGAATCAACAGAGAAAGTGAGAAAGGGGAAAAAAAGCAATGTCTACTGTAGGTAACGCAATTCTGGCAATAGACAATTGAGAACAAGCTTGTTAAAGCCAAGTGAGAGAACAGGATTTCAAAATCAGACATGGCAATGGCTATACAAGGAAACTATGGAACAAAATTTATCAGTTTCAAAATCAGATTTGTTTTCAGCCCTTACTATGGTGAGTAGATCACACAAAAGGAAGATGGAGATAGAACAAATGTATACATGGTAGAGAATCCATGACACAAATGGAAAACCCTTATTATACCTTCAGGTATTGTCAGACTTCAATCAGAATTATTTCATTGTGCAGGCAAACAGAAAACATTCAGTGTGCTATACATACTTTCTCTTCCTTTATCACGTTACCAAAAAATCAATATGGTTGAGGGTAGGTTTGAAAAAATATTAAGCTGATCTGGCATAGTTCCATAAAAACTCTGCAACACTCGCTCAGCATAATACTTGTAAAAACCAGTATCACTTCTTACCCAGTTGTGTTGAGCCTCCTTGTTTTCATGTACACCTCTACCCCGATATAACGCGACCCGATATAACACAAATTTGGATATAACGTGGTAAAGCAGTGTTCCGGAGGGGTGGGGCTACGCACTCCGGTGGATCAAAGCAAGTTTGATATAACACAGTTTCACCTATAACACGGTAAGATTTTTTTGGCTCCCGAGGACAGCGTTATATCGAAGTAGAGGTGTACTAAGAGTTGAGCAAACATGTTCCATGGGAACCCTGCATTTCAAATTCTTTGTTTAGTCCTATTCTGTTATATCCAAGTACTATAGTAGGTTTTTTGTCTTATTTTATTTTTTCATTTGTAAGACAGAGTTCTGAGCTCATCTCATTAATGTTCATACAGTGCAGACTTGGACAGTGTTTTACAAGCAAATAAAATGTGAAGGTTCCTGCCCTGTGCAGCAAACCACCTAAATATAAGGCTTCGTTCTATTCTTTAATTATTCTTGTTTATCTTCTTGCACCCTCAGATTTTACAGGCATTCACCAGTTTCTGCCATTTATTTTAGTCTTGTGCTGATCTGTTCAGGCTTCAGTGTTGTGCTGATCTGTTGTGATGATTTAGTTGGTGTCGGTCCTGCTTTGAGCAGGGGGTTGGACTAGATGACCTCCCGAGGTCTCTTCCAACCCTAATATTTTATGATCTGTTCAGTGCTGCAGCTATGTCGGTTTCAGGATATTAAAGAGACAAGGTGGGTGAGGTAAAACCGTTTATTGGCACAATTTCTGTTGGTGAGAGAGATAAGCTTTTGAGCTACACAGAGCTCTTCTTCAGGTCTGGAAAAGTACAAAGGGGTGGTCCACACTAACCCCCCAGTTCGAACTAAGATACGCAATTTCAGCTACGTGAATAACGTAGTTGAAGTCGAAGTATCTTAGTTCGAACTACAAGGTACTTACCGCGGGTCCACACGTGGCAGGCAGGCTCCCCCATCAACTCTGCGTACTCCTCTCGCGGAGCAGGAGTACCGGTGTCGATGGCGAGCACTTCGGGATCAATTTATTGTGTCTTGACAAGATGCGATAAATCGATCCCAGAAGATCGATTGCTTACCGCCGAACCCGGAGGTAAGTATAGACGTACCCTAAGAGTTGTCACAAGTAAATACAAGATGCAACAGATCGTTTAAGATAAGTAGTTAGCACGTATTCTAAGGGATCATTTAAGGTGAAGTGGCCCTGGGGTTGCCAATTTTGGTTGGACACATTCCTGGAGGTTTCATCATTTGACATAATCTTTAATTCAAGATTAATCTTTAATTCCAACTCTCCAGGACAATCCTGGAGAGTTGGCAACCCTAACTAGCTAGTTAACATCCATATAGTCATAGGACAAAAAGGGAGGGTTAGTTTACAGACTGTTGTAATAAGCCATAAATCCAGTGTCTTTATTAAGACCATGATTTTTAGTGTCTAGTAGAGTTATGAATTTAAATTCCCAGGCTCATCTTTCCAAAGTGTTGTGCAGGTTTCCTTTGAGGATGAGAACTGATAGGTCAGATAAAGAGTGACCACACTCTAGAGATGGAGGTTATATACTGTAAGAATGCACTACAGCTTCATTTTGGCTGCAGGCATACAGTACTGGATCTTTTATTTAGAGAAGGCTCCAAATACATTTTTATTAGATGCACAGAAGGACATTGTAACAAAGTCAAAGCCAATGTTGGTATGCATCGGCATTCTATAAGTATCCCGGGGACATGTTATCGGAATGAAAAATCATATAGTTTAGGCAAAGTAGGCCAAATTCATCTCTAGTGTAACTAGAATGAGGTCAATAGATTTGAGTCAACCAAAGATAAATATAGTCCTATGCGCTGTATATGAGTATATGGGATTTGTTTTTTTATGATCTAACCATCATCATGCGTTTACTACTTTCCTTGTTTCTTTATCAAACACGCTTAGAAACGATGCTTGCTAGTATAATAAAAGCAAAATATTTAGAATGAATCTCTAATAGAAAATTGCTTTAAAACTATGATGGAACAGCAATATAAAAACATTATAGCATCCTAAAAGCAAATCTTTTTTATATTTATTTAATATAAAACAAGGTTCCACCAACGGTAAATGGCAACCATAAAAAGTTACCATATTTAAGCATCTTATTCTTCATGTACTTTTAAGCATACTTACTCTTTAATTCCAAGCTCCCTCTTCTGGACTATTCCAACTAAGTATGAAGAGTTACTATATAATGTTTTCACCCCTCAGCCAATCAGATATAGTTCAATACTCAGATGGTAGGCTAACACTCTTTATAAGTGACATATCTGAAGATGGTCATTTGCGATTTGCCAGTTTCATTTTGTTACTGTGCTTGGAATTCTTTGAAAATATTTTAGAGTATGTTGGGATTTCAAATATTCCCAAAATTTTTCAATTTAATATTAAGTACAAAATGCACTACTAGCCAGTTGCATGGGCTAAATATCCTACATGTTAAGAAAGTAATAGGAACCTTGCACATTATTTTAAATAACTATTTAAATAAATTACAATTTACACACAAACAAATACTGTACTATGTGCATTAGCTTTGTACTTATTGTTCAGGATATGCGGATACAGACTAACACGGCTGCTACTCTGAAACCTGTCATTATGCAAGGCACTGCATTTAGCTGTATGGAGTGGAAATCCACCAACTTCATAAAAAAACTCATGCAGATACAGACAGACATCATCTTCCTTTCCAAATGCAAACAGATGGACATCATACCAAAAGGACTAAAGGTAAAAAATCCATTACAATCTACATATCACACAGACTATGCTGAGAGACTGTGTCACACATACTCTAAGGCTTGGTCTACACTCACCCCCCAAATCGAACTAAGGTACGCAACTTCAGCTACGTGAATAACGTAGCTGAAGTTCGAAGTACCTTAGTTCGATCTTACCTCGGTCCACACGCGGCAGGCAGGCTCCCCCGTCGACTCCGCGGTACTCCTCTCGTGTAGCTGGAGTACCGCAGTCGACGGCGAGCACTTCCGGGTTCGACTTATCGCGTCCAGACAAGACGCGATAAGTCGAACCCAGAACTTCGATTGCCAGCCGCCAAACTAGCGGCTGGGTGTAGACATACCCAAAGAAACTGTGAAACCTCCTGATCAGCATCCTATACAGCAAACAGGGAAAGATTAAGACTGAGATCTCAAAACTGGATACGCTCATAAAAAAACAACCTTCCATACAAACTTCCTCATGGATAGACTTTACAAAAACTAGACAAGCCATTTACAACACCAACTTTGCCTCTCTACAAAGGAAAAGGACACTAAACTATCTAAACTGCTACATGCCACAAGCAGCCACAACAGTAGTTCCCTTAACCCACCCAACAATATTGTTAATCTTTCCAGCTATACTCTTAGCCCAGCAGAAGCGTCTGTCCTATCTCGGGGCCTCTCCTTTTGTCCCTCCAGACCCATGAACATGATACAGTTCTGTGGTGACCTAGAATCCTACTTTCGACGTCTCCAACTCAAAGAATATTTCCAACATACCTCTGAACAGCATACTAACCCACGGAATCCTCCATACCAGCACTACAAAAAAAAGGATTCTGCATGGACTCCTCCGGATGGTTGAAACAACAGACTGGACTTCAATATAGATTGCTTCCGTCAACGTGCAGAGGCTGAAATTGTGGAAAAGCAACATCATTTGCCCCATAACCTCACCCATGCTGAACACAACACCATCTACAGCCTCAGGAACAACTCTGACACCATAATCAAAAAGGCTGACAAAGGAGGTGCTGTCGTCATCATGAATAAATTGGAATATGACCAAGAGGCTGCTAGACAGCTCTCTAACACCACATTCTACAGGCCATTATCCTCTGATCCCACTGAGGATTACCTAAAGAAACTACACCATCTGCTAAAAAAACTCCCTGACAAAGCACAGGAACAAATCTGTACAGACACATGCCTAGAACCCCGACCAGGGGTATTCTATTTGCTACCCAAGACCATAAACCTGGATATCCTGGACGCCCCATCATCTCAGGCACTGGCGCCCTAACATCAGGATTGTCTGGCTATGTGGACTTTCTCCTCAGGCCCTATGCTACCAGCACTCCCAGCTATCTTCGAGACACCACTGACTTCCTGAGGAAACTACAATCCATCGGTGATCTTCCAGAAAACACTATCCTGGCCACTATGGATGTAGAAGCCCTCTACACCAATATTCCACAAAAAGATGGACTACAAGCTATCAGGAACAGTATCCCCGATAATGTCACAGCTAACCTGGTGGCTGAACTTTATGACTTTGTCCTCACCCACAACTATTTCACATTTGGGGACAATATATACCTTCAAGTCAGCGGCACTGCTATGGGTACCCGCATGGCCCCACAGTATGCCAACATTTTTATGGCTGACTTAGAACAACGCTTCCTTAGCTCTCGTCTCCTAACGCCCCTACTCTACTTGCGCTACATTGATGACATCTTCATCATCTGGACCCATGGAAAAGAATGGGTCACCTGCACATCCTTGAGGAATTCCACCATGATTTCAATAATTTCCATCCCACCATCAACCTCAGCCTAGACCAATCCACACAATCGATCCATTTCCTGGACACTACTGTGCTAATAAGCGATGGTCACATAAATACCACCCTATACCGGAAACCTACTGACCGCTATACTTACCTACATGCCTCCAGCTTCCATCCAGGACACACCACACGATCCATTGTCTACAGCCAAGCTCTAAGATACAACCGCATTTGCTCCAATCCCTCAGACAGCGACAAGCACCTACAAGATCTCTATCAAGCATTCTTAAAACTACAATACCCACCTGCTGAAATGAAAAAACAGATTGACAGAGCCAGACAAGTACCCAGAAGTCACCTCCTACAAGACAGGCCCAACAAAGAAAATAACACCACTAGCTGTCACCTTCAGCCCCCAACTAAAACCTCTCCAGATCTACAACCTATCCTGAAAGATGATCCCTCATTCTCACAGATCTTGAGAGACAGACCTGTCCTCGCTTACAGACAACCCCCCAACCTGAAGCAAATACTCACCAGCAACCACACACCACTGAACAAAAACACTGACCCAGGAACCTATCCTTGCAACAAAGCCTGATGCCAATTCTGGCCACATATCTATTCAAGTGACATCATCATAGGATCTAATCACATCAGCCATACCATCAGGGGCTCGTTCACCTGCACATCTACCAATGTGATATATGCTATCATGTGCCAGCAATGCCCCTCTGCCATGTACATTGGCCAAACCGGACAGTCTCTATGCGAAAGAATTAATGGACACAAATCTGACATCAGGAATCATAACATTCAAAAACCAGTAGGAGAACACTTTAACCTGTCTGGTCACTCAATGACAGACCTACAGGTGGCAATTTTGCAACAGAAAAGCTTCAAAAACAGACTCCAACGAGAAACTGCTGAGCTTGAATTGATATGCAAACTAGATACAATCAACTTAGGCTTGAATAGAGACTGGGAATGGCTGAGCCATTACAAACATTGAATCTATCTCCCCATGTAAGTATTCTCACACTTCTTATCAAACTATCTGTACAGGGCTATCTTGATTATCACTTTAAAAGTTTTTTTCTCTTACTTAATTGGCCTCTCAGAGTTGGTAAGACAACTCCCACCTTTTTATGCTCTCTGTATGTGTAAATATGTCTCCTCAATATATGTTCCATTCTATGCATCCGAAGAAGTGGGCTGTAGCCCACGAAAGCTTATGCTCTAATAAATTTGTTAGTCTGTAAGGTGCCACAAGTACTCCTGTTTTTTTTTCTTAGTACATATAAGTAGATCCCCCTCAACCCCTGCTAATGTTTTCAGTTAGCACTTTATTAACATTTGAGGTGAAAGTTTAGATGAAATTGTTTAATGAGACAGACAAATTACATAGAAAATAAATGATTTTTGTTTGCCAGCCGGATATTTCTATGAATATTAAAGATGAATAAACAATTGATAGAGAATTCACTCTAAGACTTTAACCTGTTTTTCTACTCATGGTATGTGGGTGAACAAACTGCAATTGGTACAGATCTATTTATACTCACTCGGAAACATTGTTTACAATTTTTTTTTTACTCTGTGGATTTGTCACAAACATTCAATATGCGGTATTCAAAATTTGAGTTATGTTTGTTAACTGTGATCATTCAGATGAATCACATGGTATTGCTTCCATCTCCTGATTGCTTGAATGTAACTCCCATAATCAGGAGGACGGTTTGAACAAGCCACCAGAGATTGATGATTCTGACAGGCAGCAGTGATAGTATAGAAAAAGATAGAAAATAAGAAGAACCAGGGAATATTTTTTAACTTTTTCCTTTCTGTGCCAGATAGCTCTTGTCTGAGGCATCGTTACTATAAAAATTAGGTTATTATAGGAAGAATTGGCTAGATTGAGTTTAAATTGAATTTGCTCTCATTTCTTGTTTTTAGCTTTCTGCAAAGTAGTTTTGTGTGCCAGAAAATTCCCATGATTATCATCAACTAATTGTATTATCTATTGTTTGCCACCAGTGTGCTTGATTCTGTAAAGACATAGAGGAAGAGATAGCCTCTGTCCCATAAAACAATCCTCCATCAAATTGCAGTTACTGTCATCCAGAGATTGGAGAGTAGTACAGATTTCTGTGGCAAGCATCATGAATGTCAGAGAAACGTATGTTGCAACTGATCAACTAATGTTTGACATGCCTCTCCCTTTCCTGACAGGCATGTTACATATGGCTGCAACCATCTCCCAGATTTTGTCTTTCCATTCTGTTGTGTTCTACCACTCTTGGAGATACCAAACAGCTAAGCACAATAAAAAGATGTATTAGTACCTAAGATTCAATTATAATTTATATTTGGATCAGTGAAATGATTATAAAATATTCTGATACAGGTTATCTATAAAAAGTGTCAGTTTTTTTCTTTAAAATTAGATGAGTCTAATTTATCCACTAATTTGAGGATCCTTCCATAACTGTCACAAAACCACACATCAGCAAGCACTTGATTTTATATTTGCATAGCCAATGTAGCTGACAGATATGTGCAAACTCATGCACCCACCCATTTTCCTTATTTTTCCCTAGAACTTCATATTCTCCCCCTAATTTCCTGCACTTCTGGAACAGAAAATGAATTAGAGATCCATTTTTTTTCAGATGGTCCCTTCCAGGTTTTGTTTCTTGCGTGTTGTGCCACATCAATTTTGAGTTAAACAGTTCCCCTTTTCGAAGCTCCGGTAGCTCAATTAGAAAATAGAGGTCAATAAGATCAGATGATATGCATCTTTGTCTTTCAGGAGGGTCAGCATTTCAGTATTTGGACAGATTGGAGGAGTGGGGGGTTAAGTCTGAAGAAACACAAGCTGTTCCCTTTATAGAATGTACATATACAGAGCTAAATGCATCGTTTCACCCTAAATATCCATATACATTAAGACACATAATGCATTATTTCTTCCCTCTTACTCAGTCACTGTGGTTCAGAACCTTCACCAACCATTAAAATGAACATCAAATAAATCTTTGAGACACCTTATAATTAGAGCCCTACCAAATTCACAGTCCATTTTGGTCAGTTTCATGGTGATAGGATTTTTAAAACCAAACATTTCATTTCAGCTATTTAAATCTGAGATTCCACAGTGTTGTAACTGTAGGGGTCCTGACCCAAAAGGGTGGGGGGGGGGTTTGGCGGGGTTATTGGGGGGTGGGGTCATGGTATTGTCACCCCTACTTTTGTGCTGCTACTGATGGCAGCACTGCCATCAGAGCTGGGCAGCTGGAGAGCGGCAGCTGCTGGCCAGGAGCCCAGCTCTGAAGGCAGAGCCGCTACCAGCAGCAGCGCAGAAGTAAGGAGGGCATGGTATGGTATTGTCACCCTTACTTCAGAGCTTGGTCCCTCTCCAGCCCAGCAGCTGCCACTCTCTGGTTGTCCAGCTCTGAAGGGAGCAGCGCAGAAGTAAGGGTGGCAGGTATGGTATTGCCGCCCTCACTTCTGCACTGCTGCTGGCAGTGCACTACCTTTAGAGCTGGGAACCTAGAACAGCAGCTGCCTCTCTCAGCCCACCCAGCTCTGCAGGCAGTGCAGAAGGGTGGCAATACCACGACTCTCCTACAATAACCTTGCAATCCTCCTGTGGCCCCCTTTAGGGTTGGGATTCCCAGTTTGAGAAACACTGGTGAAATCTGTATACTGTAGGGTAAAAGTACAGAAAGGACCAGATTTCACGGTCCATGACACGTTTTTCACAGCCGTGAATTTGGTAGGGCCCTACCTATAATATTACTAGCAGGAACACCTGGTACTTTTAACCTCAGAGCACTAGTTTTCTGTGATTTTGTGGTGTTTTAAAAATCTGCCTAGTAAACATGTCACAAATCTAATCTTGCTTTTTCTTCACTCTGCTATAAAAATTAAAAAAGAAAGACCATTTTTAGATATTGCATGCCTTAGTGTATTCTACCTTTCCACGGTGCTACAATCATTAAGATTCAGGTTTCCAAAGTGCCTTTAAGTCTCAAATATGCTGGGCTTTCATTAACATTGAGAGGAGGAAAAAAGCACTATTGTATATGCCTTACTGAGTATCTATAGGACATTTTTTAAATGCTTTTTTGAAATGGAATATGGAGAACTCTGCAGGCAGTCTAGTACGACAACATCATTAACACTGGTTTCAGAGTAGCAGCCGTGTTAGTCTGTATCCGCAAAAAGAACAGGAGTACTTGTGGCATCTTAGAGACTAACAAATTTATTAGAGCATAAGCTTTTGTGGACTACAGCCCACTTCTTCGGATGCATATAGAGTATGCATATGTGTGTATATATATCTCCTCAATATATGTTTCACTCTATATGCATCCGAAGAACTGGGCTGTAGTCCACAAAAGCTTATGCTCTAATAAATTTGTTAGTCTCTAAGGTGCCACAAGTACTCCTTATCATTAACACTGAAATGTTTAAAGTCACTCTTATTCAGCCTACATATAATATGTAGTGTTAACACTTTTTCTGCCTATCTCTGCTGACTACATGTTTTCCTTAATGCAGTAATCATATTTACAGCAGTTTAACAAATAGGCAGAATTATATTTTATGGAGTTAAATAAAATAAGATCAAAACTCAATGCAAACAAATCACAAAAACATGCAGAAATGTGTTATACAATCCATGTTGTTTCCCCACAACCACATAACCATCCCAGTTCACAGATTTCTGTTTAATTTGGCCTCTGGCATGTCAGAAAGGAATTTTTTCCCCATTTACACAACTCTATGAATCAAAAGTTGACAACAGTAAGCCGCTCTTCAATCTGACTTAAAGGTATGCATCACAGAAAAACAGCCAAGCGCTTTACTTGCTCTATCAGGCCTTATATATAAGCCAGCTATTACATGGCCTGTAGCATTCAAATCCCTCCAAATGATAACTTTAGGAAGAAAAAATGCTGAAGACTTGATATATTGCTGAGCCAAATTATCTCAACACAAACACAGCTTTGACATTTATTTCTGAATATACTGAAATGATGGAAAAATCACCAAGTATAATTCCTCTCAACAGAATCTTAAATCCAAACTAGATATACTACTCTGGATTGCTTTTTACAAAGCAATTTTAAAATATTGTGCCCATTAAATTGAGAAGGGATTGGTATACATTAGGATAAAGAAAAGATGGACAAAACAAGTTTTTGCCTATTGTTTAAGTACAGCACTACTATTCACGTAAATACACGTTTTTTTAATGTAGGGGTCAATAGCCTTTATTTGTGCTCATGTGAAATACCAGAATATATGAAAGAAGTTCAGCAGAAATTTCTACACTAAAGCCCGCTTAAAATAAATCCAATTAAAGGAATAAACAGGAAAAGAGAACTATAAATACCTTGTATCTGGGTCTCTGTAAGAAATATTCATATAAATCCATATGCTTAGGTTTATGCTTTTCCATGTGACAGGGATCAGAATTTTCCATAGCACAACATTCTAAAACTATTTAAACCCAGCATACCCTTAGAATGAATAACCCAAAATCTTCATACAGTCAACACTGATTTTTATGTGATCACAAAGGACCAGCCCCCATAATCTTTTACTTATGTGAACAGTCATTACTCATGGTAATAGCGTAAGAACTAATCTCATGAAAATGGGTTGGCAGAATCAGGCCTTTAGACTGTGAACTCTCTTCGGAGACTGGCCGGGGGGGGCGATGTATCTTATCTATGTCTCTGATATGCCATGTAATTTATAGTATTACATAAACGTTTTGAAATACAGCAATAATAATGGGAAAAATCTTGAGCCAAGCACCCAATTCAAGTAGCTGGCCTAGATACTGTAAGGGCCCAATGGAAAATCTTGTCTCAAATCTGCTGAGTAGCTGTGGACCTGCTTCTGAACCCTCAAGCTCTGGCTTGTATGCTCTCCCTTGCATGCTCCCCTGCCCCCCATGAGACTAAAAAGGAGGATTCATGAAGCCGTCTGTGTCAACTTTGCAGCTTACTTCTAGGAAGCTTTCTGGGGAAGGAAAGGAGGAAACTAAGGAAGGAAACTAAGGGACTCCATCTATTATCTAATGGCTTGAGATAATACTCAGATGCAGTTCTCTCATCCACAACCTATTCAGAAGCAGAAAAGGCAATATTTGTATATGTTTATGGCTGAGACAGTCCAAAGAGAGTCATGAAAGCAGAACTTGAAATTTCTGAGGTGCTTCAGTTTGAGACTACATGGGAAATCCCCCAAAGACCATTCAGAAGGCAGACACACAAAGCAAATATTAAACCTAAACCTAAAAAAAACCACCCCAGACTAATTTCTGTGAAAGCTGAAAGAAGTGTTTATTCGATGAATAAGATAAAGATGGTCAGGAGATAAAGGAGGACAGACTAGATGGTCTAATGGTGCCTTCTGGCTCTAAACTCTATGAAAGATGCAAAAAAGGAAATACCTTATCACAGAAAAGATTTCTCATATAAGGAAACTAGAGAAAGGAGTAACCATTATGCCCTACTAGTAGACAAGTGAATGGTGATCCACGTAGTCAATTTTATATTATTATACTATGGAGCACCTGTTATGTCCAGAAAAACACATTGAAAATCTGAGATCCCCTTAGAAAAAAAGGATAGTAATTCTCTGCATTAACAGATTTCAAAGTAATATGGGAGATGGTGTAAAAATATACTTCAAGAAATAAGCATATCAAGAGAAAGACTTTAAAAAAACTAGACTACTTAATACATGTAAAGGTCACCAAAATATTTATATTAATAATGAAACAGAACACTAAGCAGATATTGACTTCTGCTGAGGTGAACCTCAGATTTATTGACCTAAGAGGTAAACACTGACTGAGATAAATCCAAGGTCAATATTTACCACCAAAGACAATAAATCTAGATGGCCAGTGAAACACGAAGTCAGTTTATATATATATTGTTACACACATTCTTTCTTCATCAGAAATGCTTACAAATGTCTTCCTTTTGACCATGAATTTCTTACATATAACTTTTAAAAGAAACACGTAGTTCTCTAAGACATAGATAAAGTTAACGGCTTAAAAAAACCTGATGATCACTGATGAGCCAATTTAGTCATTTGAGCATGTCAGCATTACTGACCTCTGGAGTCAACAGTAATGCTTCATCATGGGACTGTTTTCACCCAATGAGTCGGAGGTAAGATTTTTCAAAGGCACAAATGACAGGTAGGGCCCTAACTCAGTCATTGAAAATTGGATGCTTAATTCCCATTTGTGTTCTGAAAGTATCCCCCCTGCATTTTTCCTTTTTGTATGTAAAACTCATAATTTCTTAAAGGGATACATTTGTTAAATGCATTACTTTCAGCTCTCAAGAATAAAGGATGGTTAGATATATATTGATAGGCTGTTGATATTTACAGGAAGTTTCTAATTGGATTAAAGAAAAACTGCTGAGGGATTATTGTCATTATTTTAGAAATAAAATGGAAAAGCCAATCAGCTAAATTGCATTCTGTTTTCATACTATCCTGAAATTTTAATGGGAAGCAAATAATTTTCTGACGCTTCAGACTGACTTGGGATTTATACTTCTAAAAAAATTGACTGAAGAGCCAAATTAAACCTCACCCAATTTTTTCACCCAGTCCTGCAAACTCTTACTCATGCTAGTGATATCAATGGGACTTAAGCACATGCTTAATTGCTTTCCTGAACAGAGATAGATTTAAGCACCTGCTTAAAATTAAGTATATGCTTAAGTACCTTGCTGAATTGGAACCTTTGACTGCTATAATTTAAACTGTAATTTTACATACATTAAATCATTCTGAATAATTGTCCAGTTACAAGAAACATAGCAGTGAAGAAGGAAGGTAAAAGCTCAAGGTTTTAGGTTCTGATCCTGCAAAAAGCATCACCTGCTCTTTACACTTCAGTGGGGCTTCACAGTGTGTGAAGTGAGTGTAGGGTTCTGCTCACAGAGAACAAATGCAAGATCAGGACCTTAGTGAATATTCTGGGAGGCCTTTGTTCAAGATACACTTCCCATTTTATTGTTGTTCTGGTAAATTTTGTACATGTTTCTCGCACAAAGATTACAGGGACACTTCTATAAATCAAAAAACATCAAATAAATAAATAAATGTAGAATGTGACCTTTAGAGTTATACACATATCTTCCCTGCACTACAAAAGCAAATAAATTTAACAGGAGTGCTGACAACAGTAGACCTTCTTCCTCCAAAGAGTATGCAAGATCTAAGCAAAAAGGAAACAGATGACTTGGTGTATTTGCAGGATGTGATTAGAGCAGATAGAACCCAATTTATTAAGATGGGAGATGGTGATTCTTTTGTTGACTTTGCAGGTCAAGTGTTAAAACCTTCTGCAAATAAGGTTGTAGATATGCCACAACTATGCCCTAATGGTTTGCTGGGAGGGGTTATTTTGCCTTTATGCAATTGTTCTGGAAATCCTCATGAGAAAAATGTGTAATCTTAATTTTACATCTCCTTCTGGTTCCTCACACAAGTCACACCTATTTAGACTCCTTTAGACATTTGTACAGTCGGTGTACAAATGTCTCTAAGGGAGTCTAACTGAACTATGGGAGTCTAAGTTCATGTAAAGCGTAGTTTACACATCACCCCTCAATTTCCCCAGGCATCCAGTATAAAACTAAACTTTATTACTGAAAGAACAGAGCGGACAAAACCCAGTGATCTACCAATCCAAAAACTGTAAGGAAATATTGCTATATACACTATTGTATGTTGAATTCGCAGGAAGGAAGACCAATTAGAACTGCTGGACAGGAAAAGGTGTGTTAGCACTGTTACCTTTAACTCCATCTCTAATCCACTTCTGTGCCCCCAACTTGCCACTAGAGCCATCAATCACCCTATCTCTCTCTTATAGCTGTCTCAAGCTTATTTATACTATTTGTTTTAATGGCTTCACTTATGGTTTTCTGGGGTTTGAATGGAATGGTTCTGCCTCAATTTGCTGTTTACTACTCTTACTATCAAAGTTGTGTGGTTTATTTTTATACTGGTTTCCTAAGGCCGTCTTATTATTGTTAATCTCCTCTGATCATATTGTTGATTTCAGTGGCGAGTGCTGCAGAACACTCAGTCAAAACATTACGGTCCCAAATACTTAAGTTTTAGAAACCTCATTAATATGAACAGTTTATCTAGAACTATTTTAAGCAACCCTCTTAGTAAATCAGTGATGTTAAGTATTACTGCATTCTTCGGTAGAATTTATTTCCTAAAACACAAAGAAGAGAAGTTGATCTGAGACCTTATAAAAATGGGATGAAAGGAGGAAGATAATACACTGGCTAACAGAAAAGCAAGCTCTCTTTAGCAGTCTGTCTTCAGGATCTAGGTGAGATTTAGGAGTTAAATGTTTTCAAGTCAGAGAACTAGGTATATAAAACATTGCCAAGATTTTCAAAAATAGAAGCCTAATGGGCTCCTAAATCCATTTTAGGATTTTCAAAAGTGCTGAGCACCTCAGGATAATTCTGTGAAGAAAAATATGTCAAAATGGCGTGACTCAGGAAAAGTGGCCTTGAAATGCCAGTTAAACAGAGTGTTGTCCCCTCCAGAATGGGAATCTATGTCTAGGATATGGTGTCTATCTCTGGAGGTTAGGGAAAGCTCATATCTTGAATGGAAACATCTACCATATCCCATCTGGGATGTTCAAAGAGGATGTGTTTACAGGATAATAACAGTGATAGCAGTTCACAATATTCAGAGTATTCACGTCCTTTAGTGTCATTCCTAAACCAAACCAGGGAGGTAACTTGAAAGAGCTCAAAAATAATTTCTTAAGAGCTAAGTCTGCTGGTTGGTGTGAAGAGATGTAATGAGGGCTCAGTACAAGATCTGAATCTGAATCCTTCCCACACTAGCAGACATTGATGAGGACATGAATAAGGCTCTGCCATCCCTGTCTACCATGCTTTTTGCTGGAATGGCTACCTTGTTGTGTTTTCCGCATCTTGTTTACAAGGATAGGTTGTTAGTCTATTGTTCAACCCACCCAGTCTGGAGGACCAGTGGGCTGCTTTTCATCTGGTTACTACCCTTTGACCCATCCAGCTTGGGTGGCCCTACCAGGAGTTAAAATTCCCTGCCTGGCATAGCTCTTAGGGTCACTGGATCACACAAGCCTTTCCACCATGTCAAGATGCAGTCCTCAGGGAAGGTCTGTACAATATAATGTATATTTTATGTAACATGCTTCATAGGACATTGCCTTATAAAATGCTTTAGAGAGCTGAATACAGAGAATCTCAAAGGTAGAAAGCAAAAAATAATGAAAGGAGAAGAAATAAACAAGGGAGCTGAAATTTAAAAACAGTAAAGATTCTACTATTCTTGCTGACTACTTACAGCAAGGGATGAATGTCAGGATGTAGTAATGAGGGGAGGGAACGGTAACTATGGTTTCCAGTTAGTTGTTTAATGCAAAGAGGAAAGTTTTTAGGTGACTCAGTAGCTGGATAGGAGAGGCATTTTCAGACAGATGGAGCAGCACAAGCAGAATTCAATCTGATTTTGTTATTAGGAAAAACCATTGTTAAAATAATTTCTAAACACTTTCCTCTGAGAAGTAGAGAAATACTTGAAAACACTTGTGTGTGAAAGTAGGTTAAAAGTAAAATCTGCTTGAACACCTAAAATGAGCTAAACAATCTGAAATTCACATACAGAAAATCTATTGATGATATAACTTTGCTAATATGAACTAATGAATGGGTGAATCCTTGTGAATGACTGATTTTTTATGAATCAGCTGGTAAGTGAATAAACAATAAAAAGCAAGGATACTGCATCATAAAATGCACTTTGTTCATGTTCCTTGACAGCTGTAGATTGATGTCATCATATTTCTCTGCATATTACTGAATATCTGTACAATATTTTGCAAAAGTAATGAAGTCTTAGTAATAGGAAACCTCACTACTAGTAATAATTAGTATTTATTAATTATACAGCATCAAAAAAAAATGTGCTAGGCACTTTACACAGCAAATAGAAAGGCATAACATGTTCCCTGGCCCAAAGAGTTTACAATATAAACAGGACAAGGGAAAGTAACAAGCAATACGAGGAATGGAGAAGGGAAGGACAAGGGTTACAAGAATAAGATCATTCAATTACTTAGCAGACTAAGCTAAACTGCACAAAGGAACTTCTAGTACAGAATAAGAGTACCCACACGGGAAGTTGTGCGGAATAGCTATCGCACTTTAAATTCCACACTAGCTTATTTCACACTAACTTCCGACATGGACAAGTCCTAAATTTTGAAATATGCACATCTTGAACTGGCTACTCTACACTGCTACTGTATTGCATCTTTGCTGACAAGTGGGATGAGTGACTTTTCCTTGGAAAAACAATAGTGTGGAGATTAGCAACGTTTAGATTAAGTGAGGTCCTACTGCATTTAACATTCTACCAGTTCAGTCTACTATTCTGGATTATATCCAAATGGCAGGCTGAGTAATTTAAAGACAAGAAAATAAATGTTTCCTAACAAGGCAAAGAGGAATGCAGCAAGTGCAAGATCATTGTCAAAGAAGGCACAAATGATCTCCAACAGCACACTCTTGTAACTGAGACCAAGGAGCTGGAAACCTCGTCAGACTTGCTTCTCTCAACTTTAAAAGATGTGAGGCGGTGCCAACGATTCAAAACAATAATGCCTTGCCTTTATAAACAACCTTTAGCATCACTTGATATAAAACAGAAACTTGGAGATTCTCTGCTGAGCATGCCTATTAGATTGGCATCACTGTTTTTCTCCTGGCTTGCATGTTAGGTAAAGGGGTCAGGCAGGAGACATATCATTCTTCAAAAACAACCTTCCATTTTGCACTGGCTGCTCTCATAATCCATCTCCTATGTCTCTGAAGTCACAAAAGCACTTCAGAATGCTCTGTAGTATTGTCTGTTTTAGCAATGTTCCTAACACTCTCTAGAAAACCTTCATGTCTAAAAATCAGAGTTGTGGGACCCATCCAACTAGATGTATTAAACTGGATTGCAGCATCTCAGGAAATGTGTAATTCCAGTCCCTTAGCACATGCTCGGGTAACACTGTGTATCATGGTTCATACTGGGAACATACTGTCTACGATTATTGTAAGAATTCTATTATTACAGATGTGACTTCAGACTGCCTTTCTCATCATTCCCTGGATGTCCTTCTCTAGCCCTTCAACTATTCACCTTCATCTATTATTAGTTATTATTTAAACTGCAGTAGCACCCTCACTGCATTTGGCACATTCCAAACTTAGACAAAGACATTGCTGTACACCAACCAATGTGCCATATAAATAGGAAAAGATGCTTGAGGCAATGATGGAAGATAGGGAAGGTCAGTGGCCTTTCTGCTACCTCTGGACAGTAAGAAGGAAGATCCAAGACCTAACTGCTGCCACCATCTTTGCCTTTTCAGCAGCAAATCTCCTGATTTTCTCCACTCTACTTTTCCTCTTTCCAGAAACTAACACAACTGGGGCAAGGCCCAGAACCTTCTTGGCTAGTGCCTGATGCTGCTTAACTCAAATCTAGAATGCCGTAGGATCACATGCCACAAGGTGTCTTGCATGACCAAGATCAAGTAATAGTGAAGTTAAGCTACTATCATGAACTAATAGAATGCTTGCTAAAGGAGTGGGCTCTGCAACAAGATATATGTGGAAGGGAGAAGATTATGAGGCAGGGTAGGTAGCAAGAGATGATTAAAACCCAACTGATGGAGGGACTGGCAGGAGGGATAGGAAGTAAAGTTGGGGTACTCTCCCTATCTCCTTCTTTGACCGGGCAGACAAAGGTACGGGCATTGGTGGAATTCTTGTAATCAAAACATTTCACCCATCCCTAAATGTGGTCAAAATATTCTTGATGCTTGGCTCAGTTAAATTCTGAATTATCACCAACTGTGTAGGCCGCTAAAGAAAATGTATAAACCAGCCATTTGCAAAATCCCTAGAAACATATTCACCGCCAGTTTTTTGTGTGTTGCTGTTATACTAATCAGAGTCTTTGAAAATTAGAATGTTCCATGATTAAAGTTCTTCTATGCTTATTGGTTTAAGAAAAAATGCTTTGTGAGTAACTTCACCTCTCTTTGCCTCAATTTCCTCATCTACTTACCTCCCCCAGTGCTTTGAGATCCACTGATGGAAAAAGCTACAGAAATGGCAACATACTGTGGCTGTATTTTTTTTTTTTTAATGAACAGCTACCAACAGTTAGAGAACAGCAATATCTCAGTGGGATCACAGTTATTTTCCTAAGATTTTTACCTCAATGGAAAAAAATTCATGAGAATTCTCATAAAATTCTCATCATCTTGGGCAAAAATATTGCTAGAAGGACTTTTCTCAAGAGATTTTGTCTGCATCTTTTTCCAGAATCTGGCCTGGAACCAAAACCCCTAAGGATTGACTCAGATTTGAGGCTTCAGACTTGTACATTATCAGACTGTAAGGAGTTCAGGTATTTGAATTCATCCCAACTCAAAAAGAACTTGTGTATGATTGTGCAGACATGTGCATGTGTCTGTGTGTATTCCACACATACAAATATATAGTATAGTGAGTTGTGGTATAAACACACATACTCACATAAAGTAGAGAAAGAGAAAGTGAATACAGTGGCATGGGTGGTAAAAAGGTTTTATCAACATAAGTTGGGGTGGGTACATTACTCACAAGTGGCAAAGCTGCAAAACTATTATGTAGTTTATGCCAATCAGACTCTCGGCTTGTGTAAATTGGTGTAGCAGCACTGACTACATCAGATGAGGATCAGCCCTTATACCACATCGATATTGTATAATGTGCATATGCCACAGACTTACAAAACACTTCTTTAGATGTGTTCTAAACAGCTTTGGAAAAAAATTGGTTTGATTTTCATACCCTTTTGATTGCAAAGCCAGGCCCTCTTACTAGCGGGAGTCCAACTCAGAGAGAGAAACTACTTTCTAGAACTAGTTACATTTTAGAAACCCCTAGCTTTTCTATGTATAATTATAGATTGATTTTACAGTCCAGTATCCTGCAATCTACCAGGGCTAAAATTTAGGAAATTAAACACAAAAAACTTTGTGCCGATGCAAGATTAACTTTGCCCAGATGAAATCGTAAAAAGTCAGGAAATGCAAACGTAAAGATTCCAACAGCAACGTTAACTTGATCACATTACACATATGCATTATTCTATGTAAGTTTTTCAGTAAATGTGAAATGTGGCCAACTTAGAATTGTGGCTGACTAATGAGAAATCTAATCATTGTTCTGTTCATTCGGTTTGTTTTACAAAAACGGCTATCGCAAGAGAGCATCTTTAAATTCTCTTCTACCAATATTTTTCTAATTTTGTTTTATGGTTCACAGCTTCTTTATCCATTTGGCACCAATTCTGCAGTCAAATCTCCATGGAATTGGATGGATGCTCACACCCACGCAAAGCCCCAATGGAGTCAGCTGAGTTTCACCCACATGCAACTTTACATTGATCCAATTGTAGGATTGGGGCTTTGGTTTGTAATTTTATCCTATCAGTCATCACCAATGCCATACAATACCTGAAACTGGTTGAGCTAAAGATAAATACCCTCCTTTTTAAAGAGCCAAGAGATCTTACTTTTGAAAAGCACTATGTAAGAGCTAAGTATTAATTATTATTATTATTATACAAGTACTTTACTAAACCCTCTACTATCTATCTTGCAGTTACCAAGTCACTGTCATAGACATTTTGTTACTCTCCAGTGCTGTGTCTCTAGTCATCCTACAATTCACACAGCTTTTTCCTCTTCTACTACTGAGTCTAAAACCAGGCAGGTGTTATCAATGAACCACTCATATTGAGTTAGCTCAACAACACCCTTTACTTCTGTCCATATCTGCTCTCTGGTCTTCTAGTATCACAGTTAACTGATGGCAAGACAATGTTCTTTTAGAGACTGATCAACATGGTTTAAAAGAACCCAGACAATAGTGGGGGAAAGGAGACTGTCCAGTTGTGATGAGCAGTACAACTTCAGTGCACATTCAGCTACAACAAAACCTACCCATCAAATCTATGCTATCTCTAACATACCTATCATTGGGGTGTCTGAGGGCCTGAACCTTGTAGTGCTTATGACTGCAAGTAATACCATTGAACTCACTAGACTTTGCTATAAGTGCTCACAGGATGAGGCCCTAAGCACTGAGCAGCAACTAAAGGTGACATATTCTTGCCGAAAAGAGCTCAGTTTTCTCCACTGCTCCACAGTCCAGACATTTTCTTACATCTAAAAAAAAAAGACACCTCTGCCATATGTTTAGCTCAATAATTTGTATAGTGGCAGGGAGGGAGTGAAGGAAGTTAAAAAATAAGAGTAATATTTGCACTATTAAACTTATCCATTATGTCTTTCTAACCCCATGAGCCATTTCTGTCATAACTAACATTTTAATTTACATTCTTTATTCAGCACCAACTGTGTGCAAAGCATTCAGATGCACCAGTGATGAATGTAATTTAAGAACCTAGACAGACCCTGCTTCTGGTCTCATTAACACTGGTGTAAATCATGAGGAACTCCAATGAAATCCAAGATGTTAGACCAGTATAACGCTGGTGCAACGGAGAAGAGAACCTGGTCTGTATGTCTGTTTTAAAGCACATACAGTCTAGTTCAAACACAAAGGATGGTGGACACCAATTTTAGTTCGAGATGCTGATGGATTATGCAGAGTTCATTTGGGACTCTACAGTATACTACTGAATTGGTAATTGTTGTGCATTGCCTGACTTGTATCGCTTTTCAGTTTATACAGCCATAGAGCAAGTATTGTGAAGCACCTGAATATTAATTTCAGTGTACTTTTCTCTTTCATTTATTCCTATAATTGGAGTACTTCTGAGTGTAGTTCAGTGAAAAGATATACCAACAGCGAAATGAAAGATAGATCATGTATATACTCTAATTATCAGTGTCAGAGAGTGTCCTAATACTCAGATGCCAATTTTCAGTATTAAAAAACATCCTGGATTTAATGGGGGAATATCACGTATAATGCAGCTGTGTAGCAACTTTAAAGAATATTTAGACAAGAAAGAAATAGACATATATTACAGAGGCCACCCTGTGGCCAACTACAGCAAAAAGGTTGCAAGGAATATACTCCTTTGGTCAACTATAAGGTCTTTATACATGAATCACTGCCTGTGAATAGAAAAAAATATCTGAATTAGGGTTTCAGTGTCCAACCACCTTAGCTTTAAGGCTATAAAAGCAACATCTAAGACATTTCAGGCTATAATGTGATAATTATACTATGCCATAAGTGGTGCAGAGTTGTAATACCCCAGAGAGAGCACTAGAGATATTGTGCTCCTTTGGGTATGTCTTCACTACCCGCCGTAATGGCAGGTAACAATCGATTTATCCGGGATCAATATATCGCGTCTCATTAAGACGCGATATATCGATCCCTGAAAGCGCTCACCGTCGACTCCAGAACTCCACCAGAGCGAGCGGCGGTAGTGCAGTCGACAGGGGAGCCGCGGCCATCGATCCCGCGCCGTCTGGACCCCAGGTAATTCGATCCAAGATACTTCGACTTCAGCTACGCTATTCGCGTAGCTGAAGTTGCGTATCTTGGATCGATCCCCCCCCCAGTATAGACCAGCCCTTACAAACACACAAGCTGCTGATACTGCTTCATGTTGGGAGGCGAGGGGGTTGTATTTTGCATGTCATTAGCTGGGGCAGAATGCTCTCCTGAGCACATGAGCCCTGTCCTCTCTCCGACATGCAATCAACTCTATTGAAGCAATTTCACTTACACATACACACACACCATTATGAGGCTTTTTACTTTAAATATCTGTTTTGTTACTCTAGGCCAGTCAACTTGAAAACTAAAGTGCATGGTCTTCATGTGCCTGAGGATGTAGGCTTACTGTATTGTAGTTTTAGCTAAGACACAGATTTTAATACAGAGTAGATTTAAGAGATGTTATAAAGTAGATACAATTAAAAAATATATATTGGGTCTGATTCTGATCTCACCTATACCAATGTAAATCAACAATAACTCCGCTGTTGTCAATGTAGCAATATTAGTATATGAAACCAGTTCAAGATCAGAATCAAGCCAGGATACATTTTTCACCCTCAAAATACATATTGAATTACATGAGAGATAGTGGGTCTTTCAAATTGTTCATACTCTCTTGTGTTAAACACAAATGAGCACAGAGCTTAGAAAATGTGTATTATGGGAAAGTTCGGAGAGATCCAGTGCTTTCCCTGTGTTAGTTTATTCTAAAATAACCTTGTGTTAATGCAAATGTGTTTTTATGCATTAAAATACAGATTTTCTATTTCTTCCAAAGTAAGTTACATTTTATACAGTCTTCTATTTCAAATAATGTGTGCATCGCTGGCAATCAAAATGTTAGCCTCAGGGTTATTTGCTGATTATATTTTCTTTGTTATGCATCCTTTAATAACCTTGAACACAGTGACCCCAGGTGGCAGGTACCATGATGGCTGCTCTCATGATCTGAGTTAAACCTACACTCTCCTACAAACAATAGGCTCAAAATCCCCAGTTCCATAATTAAAGGGTTCTCAGCCTTGAAGTCTTGACCACCCTTCATATATTGTGAAATGGTTCAGGGTCCCTCCGAGCCATATTCTAACTAGATAGGAGAGAGCTCTCAGGGGATAGAGAAGTAGGTCCTGGTATGGTACGGGTTGAGAAACACTACCCTAATTGATATGCAAAAGTTTTGCTAACAGTCTAAACTACAGCCTGGTCTGTATAAAACTGTGCTCTGGTTCTTCTTCATCACTGCAGAAAATAAATATCATCCCTTTCTCTGATCTGTCACAGCTATTTTCCACCATGCGTGGGAATTTCACAGTGGCAAGGACAGTCTGACCAGTCACATACACGGCCTATATGCAGACTGTACAAAGATTTTTTTTCCACTAGAATCACTACTCAAAAATCTTGTGGGAAAAGTTTTATAACTAAATATAGAGATGACAAAGGGATAGTGTGTAACATTTTCAAACCTGCCTCAGTCCCATTTTAAAAAGCAACTCAGACACTTAGGAGCCAAAATTCCCATGGACTCTCAATAAGGCCTTGGCTACACTTACCCGCTAGTTCGGCGGCTGGCAATCGAACTTCTGGGTTCGACTTATCGCGTCTAGTCTGGACGCGATAAGTCGAACCCGGAAGTGCTCGCCGTCGACTGCGGTACTCCAGCTCGGCGAGAGGAGTACCGCGGAGTCGACGGGGGAGCCTGCCTGCCGCGTGTGGACCAAGGTAAGTTCGAACTAAGGTACTTCGAACTTCAGCTACGTTATTCACGTAGCTGAAGTTCCGTACCTTAGTTCGAATTAGGGGGTTAGTGTAGACCTGGCCTAAGACAGAGGCTGCCAAAGTTGCTTCTGAAAATGGGACTTAGGCTCCTAAGTCACCTAGGTGCTTTTGAAAATTTTACTCCAACTGGCAACAATTTCTCAGTCTTCCCGTATCTCTTGAAAAACCTGCATCTCCATAAATGTCTGAGTTATGTGAGCCATACATGATCATGCAAAACACTGGAGGCAAAAGCATTACGCAGCTACAGTATAAACTGGCAGTATGGGAGTAACTGGCACAGGAGGTTAATATACTAGGCTTTTCACCTTTGAAAACATGAGTCAAAAAAATGATTTAGTTCACAAGCAACATGAGTTTGATAGTTCTCATTCTAGTCCTTATTGGTGCGTATCACAAAATCTACCATAGTTGGCACAACGGTAAGACTTTGCTCAGAGGCTTACTACTAGAATGGCAGGGGGTGTTTTAGGACTGGCTCCAGGCATCAGCCCTCCAAGCATGTGCTTGGGGCGGCACCTGGAGGGAGGCGGCGCTCACCCGGGGAGAGCGGGGCCGCGGCCGGGCTCGCCGCCCTCCCCTGGCGCTCCGGCCGGTCGGGGAGAGCGGAGCCGCGGCAGGCTCCCCGCCCTCCCCCGGAGCTCTGGCTGGCCGGGGAGAGTGGGGCCGCGGCCGGGCTCGCCGCCCTCCACCCGGCGCTCCGGCCGGCCGGGGAGAGTGGGGCCGCCCCCCTGCGCTCCGGCCTCCTCCCAGCGCTCCGGCTGGCTGGGGAGAGCGGGTCCGCAGCCGGGCTTGGCGCCCTCCCCTGCCGCGCTCCCCGCCGGGGGGCAGCGGGAGGCTTTTTTGCCTGGGCGGCAAAAAAGCCAGACCAGCCCTGGTTTTAGATCAGATTTGACTATATATGTTTACATGTTTGCTCTGCACAATGCCTGCTCCTATCGTGCTTGATTCAAAGTAAGGCTATCTGCCCCTCACTTCCATGAGCACTAAATTCACTCATCAACTAACCCAGCTAACTGCACGGTTTATCTCACAGCAGTTTAACAGGTTACATTCATATACAAAGGTATATATGATCTTTAATCACTAGACAAAGCAAACTTTGAGTGTGTAGGAATCACTGGATATGCCACAGTACCCTTATAGTTACATCACTGATCCGCTGTAAAAGAGTTCTGCTATCTTGCCATTGCCAGAGGGTGTCACTACGGCACCAGAAAGAGCAGCAAAACAAATCAGACTGATAAATAAGAAGTGTGAGGTTGTGTGCTAGAAATAAGCTCTAAGTAAACTTTGGATGAATTGTTCATAATTTGAACCATTAGTTATGGATTCTGAGAATAATATGGCTTTGTTTTTTCTTTTTCTCACTGTATCTCTTGTGTTCTAGCTAATCCAATTTATAAAACTATTGGAGAGAAAAAAGAAGCAGTACCTATTAGAGCTGTTTGCAGAATCTCCATTGTTCCCACACAATTAAACCTTGTTTTCCATGAAAGCATCATTTGAAAATGAAACCAGCCTTCTAAATATAAACCGTTCACTCTCACCATATTTGTATTCAGAAGGCAATTGTTTTCATAGGAAGTTGCCGCAAAAGAAATCTAAATTTTGTGACACAATGCTATGCAGACCAGGTAATTAAGACCAAGCCACATTAAACAAATTCAAATAAACTCCAGATTTAACGGGCTGGATTTGGCTAACCATAACAGGAAGGGAGTTCCAAAACCAAAGAGCACACTAAATGAAAGCTCTCAGAAGTTAGCACATAGGTCTTGTACTAATAACTATGGGCTCCTCTAAGGTTTAGTACATTTGAATTTAAAATATAAGGCACAAGGAGGATGTCAAGGTAAGCCAAACAATTTAGATGTATTTTTTATAATAAATGCAAATTTACTTAACACCAAAATATGTCAGGAGGTAGTACAACCAGGTAATTTTTTGATATGGCCTAGCATGGTCAAGAAAACCTTAATTGCTCCATTGAACACATTATAATCTTTAAGAAATACAGTCAGGTATTGTATATAAGGAGTCGGGCATAATAAAGTCTACTTCCCTAGAATAATAGCATGTCAGCATTAGCATGCAGAGAAAGTTTGTAGAGGAGAAAGATTAAAGCCCAGATGCCACAATGTATTGCTTAGCCAACTGAATAGTTGTATTTAACCTCCATTTTAGGACCAAAGTCCTGGTATTGAAGTTAGTGGCCAAACGCTCATTGAATTCACCGGGTCCAGTTTTGACTGTAAAAGCCTGATCCTGCAAAGATGCTGAGAATCTCCTCTGAGCACTTCACCGAATCAAGTTCTGTGTTCAAATAATATAACCGTAATAGAGCGATATTTTCAAATTCTTGTTTAAAAAGTACTTATCTATTGAATTACAGAAATTAACAAGCAGGAGAGAAAGATAGGACAAGCCATACCACTAAGGAATACCAAATAAAGCTGGACCAAAGACAAACCATGCTCTGATTATTTTAAATCTAGCTTCTGGAAAAAGAAAAATTCAATGTGCTGCACTGAATGTTGTACCAAAAAAGTTTAAATGCAGCAGTTATAAAAGGAACAGATTCACTGTGCTGATGAAACTGTGATCATGAATTAAGACCACAATGACATTACAGTATTAGAATAGGGGAGCCAAAATTTGTTGGCTGTTGTGGGAATTATTAAGATGTCAAAAGGCCAAATTCTGACCTCAGATGTGCAAATACAGCTCCCACTGACCTCAGTGGAGCATGCACATGGCTGTCTGAGGAAAAGTGTTGGATACAGAGGCTTTCAGGTGAGGACAATGCAAAAGGAAAAAGATGATGAACACAAAAATGTAAATACTATGATGTTTTGTGGATACTGTTATTAAGAAGGAATCAGAGAAGAAAATAAATCCAGAAAGTGTATGAAACAAGCAGCATGCTGTTTTAATTTTGTTTCTTTTGACGTCTTCTCAATCCTCAGCTTGCTGATTTTTGCAAAACATGAAAAACAAGACAGTGGAAATTTGAGGTGAAGTTAGATCCAAAGAGAGCAAGGTGAGTCTTGTGCTTAAATGCAGCAGTTATAAAAGGAACAGGGCTGTAAGTCAGGAGATCTGGCCCTACCAGAGTGGTGTAAAGTGGGTTTAGTATAAATGAGAATCAAATCTTTGGATTCTGTACTGACTTTGTCACAAGTTTCCTGTGTGACCTTGGACAATATCTCTATGCCCAGTTTTCACATCTGTAAAAATGAGGATAATTACACCTGCCTCATGTGTAGGGTATACCTTAACAGTAGCAAAGCACTCTCAGCTCCTCTGGTGGCCTGATTTGAGTTATATTTCCCAAGCTGATGATAATAGCACAGATTGTAAGCTCTTTGGGGGCAGGGACGGTCTTTCTGTTTTGTGTTGGTACACCACCTAGCACAATGGGAGGCTGGTCCATGACTGAGCCTCATAGGTGCTGTATGATCATACAAATTAATAAATAATAAAATAATAATAATCAGTAATAAGTACATTAACCTTATAAGGATCTGATCCCACAACCACTGAAGTCAAAGGCAAAACTCCCATTGACTTGAACAGTGCAGGATCATGGCTTAAAAGCATAACATGGAACACAATCCGAAAAGTTTAAGGTGATCTGCAAAGGGATTTTTCTCTTTTATAAAAAGGTTCGTCCCTAAGCATTAGCAGCTGAATACTGAAACAACACTTCTAATGCAGAAATAAAGGGGTGGAGGAGGAGGAGGAAATAGCACCATGAAAAATCAGCCTGTTCCCCAACCACAGTATCTCAGATAAGATTCCCGTCTATGCATAGTGTTGGCAATGTCATAACCACTGTAGGACCACTCTGGGGAAGGTCGGCCTAGGGGGATCACCACCCTCGCTGCTCTATAGCTAGGGGTTCTCTGAGACTTTCTGCTCTTTGCTTTACCTTTACATATAAGGTATAATGTTAAGAATATTGAAGAGAAGAGGTCAATTAAAACGACACATTACTGCCGAGGGCCCAGATGGGTTCAGAGAGCCTTCCAGTGCATACGAATGTCTTTGCAAATCACTTGTAAGGACATAAATAAAAACTAAACTACCAAGCCATGCAGTGTTTAAAGCCTCACGCTTCCCTCTACTTTGGAGTGCACATAGGAACCTGAGATTGCAGATCCAGACTTGGGGGTGGGGAAGCTGATTCCACAGCATATGCCCCTTGTGGTGCTTTCAGCCCTGCAGGCAGAGAGAGCAAGAGCAGGGGCCCCCACCAGGCACCCAAAGGTACAGGGTAAGTTAGAGCATGTTACAGCAAATAGAATCTGTAATGACTTGACCCACTGTTATATTGCAATTGTTACTAGTGAGGGTCCCATAGACCACCTCAGCTGGGGGAACCCCTGACCCAGCAAAGCTCATGCCGCAACTGTGCTACCCAAGGTCTGTGGGAAGCTATGATACAGAGTCAAGGGGACTCACCATAGTTTCCCTTTGCCCCTGTGCAGATCATGGGGTACCATTTGTTTAGAGGGAAGGACACTCACCATCGTACTAGGAGAAAAGCCTTCACACCAGTAGAAGAATTACAAGAATTCATCTTGAGTTGAAATAATAATGGGGGAGGAGGGGAAGAGAGAGAGCAAAATTAGACTTGGGGCAGTATTGTATTCAACTACAATGAGGTAGCTTATAAATCTCCTATATGTAAGAACGATCAGTGTTCTGTATGTACCTCACATCACTCAGTCAACCATAAGCCCTCTAGCCAAATAAACAGCAATATTGTGAGGCTTTACACACTTCTCCTTAGTAATAGGGGTGACTTTGCTGTGCAGAAGGTAATAGGAGTAAATAGATTAACTGATTTTAAGGGAAGGGAGCATGATGACCTCCTAGAACTCCTGCATAACAGAGGCCACAGATTTTCTCCAAATATCTCCTGCATCAAGCTCAGTAACTTGTAGCTGCACTAGAGCATAGTTTCCTGTATTGCCAACCCCAAGAATTCAAAAATCTTAAATCAGGCCCCAAAAATCACAATATTGGCTTAGAACTCATAAGGTGTTTTAAAATAGTAAATTTTAAACCCTTTTTGTTTGCCTCTGCTTTTTGAGCCTTTAGGGTGCACTCAATTCATGTTTTCAAGTGTTTCCATACAAGCACGAGGGTTAGAAATGTACTTTTAATAAATGAAAGCAGAGATTTTCATGTAATCACCTGACTCCAGGAGTTGGGGAAACACCAAACATGGCAAGATTCGTGATAAGACTGTAAGAGCTGGCAACAGTGGAACCCTGATTTGAAGACTTCAAGAGATGGTAAATCTGCCACATCCTTGGTTACATTGTTCCAAGGGTTAATTTGCTGACATTGCTAAAAAAAAAAAAATCACCTTTTTCCGACTTGCATGTACTGCTAGCCACTGGATCCCTTATGCCTTGTCTGGATTAAAGAGACCTTTGGTATCAGATATTCTCTCATTGCATCAGTACTTCTAGATTGTGATCAAGCCACCTCTAAGTCTACTTGGATAAGCTAAGTACTTTGAGCTTCTATTACACTGTTGGGAGGAAAGAAAGAAAAGGCAGATGCTAAGGGCTTTAACATTGTGTTTGACATTTTCACCCTGATATTTCACCCAGTTTAAAACATTGTGTTTGTCCAGTTTTGTACACCACGCAGAAAATCAGGTAATACATACCTAATACAAACTTCAACTGTACAATAGCAGGTTGGGAAACAAGTGTTAATATGGGTTGGATAAATAGAAAAGTCAAATTGTTCTAAATTGTATGGAAATTTAAAAAAAAATTTCTGGGAGGAGAAAGCAAAAAGCAATTGAAACCTAAATTTAAAATTTAAACTAAATTTTAAAGAAAGAAAGTAGTAATCTGGTGGTGCCAAAGGGTTAAAGTATTCTGTTTCGGTCAGTCTGAATATATGAATTTAGCAGCTGACAGTGCATGGTGTGTCAGTCTCTTACAGCTGTTCCAGTAGATTCAAAGACCATCTTTGTTTCTTGAAATATTAGCAACTGTTATTTTTTTCCAAGGACAATGATAGACCAGCTGTTACCTCACAAGATGCAATGTAGTTCAGGTCATATTCTTTAGTAACCAACTTGTAAAACAAGAACTAAATCATTGTTTGGGTTTGTCAGATTTTTTTCCCATTAGAACAGTCTTTGGAGCCTAACAGTAAAATAATTTACACTCAGAATTTCCATTAGTGCATTGGAGTGACAGAGAAACTTCGTATGGTTACTAAACTGGATCTTCTATTTCTAAAATAACATTTGAACTCAGAGTATTGTAAATTTTTTGTTGTTGTTGTTTTTTAAGGCTTTTTGCCATTAAGCTAATTTCTTTCTTTCAAAAATTGTAAGATTATTAAGCAGACATACTTTAGTAATGCACATTTGTATGCCTAAATGTCAAAATATACAACTGGGATTTTCAGAATAACCTAAGGGAGTTAAGTGTTCAAATCCCATTACATTTCAATCAATTTGGATGTCTAATTCTTTTAAGCTCTTTGGAAATCCCAACCTAAACCAACAACTGAGCAACTCAGATAGTTGAAGCTTTAACCCAGGCACAGGTAAAACTCCCACTTGAAGAAATCTTGCCTATGAAGGACTGCAAGATCTGTTCCCAAATCAAGAAATATTACAGTAAGAGTAACTGAACAAGTTACATACATCTTTTCTAAAAACAAAAAGGTAAACACTGCTTTCAGCAGCTCTGAAATAAGCCATTGTTCTTCAGTGCACAGAGACAAATTACCACTTCCAACAAGCTGTCATCCACTTTGAATGAGAAAGAAAAGACAAAATATTGCCACACTGAGAAGACTGGATATTGAATAAAGACTCAACCTTTGTTTTTAAATTTTGTACTCCTTTACATCAAGGAATGGCTATGTTTACAGAATTATTGCCAGTTAATTGCTGTGTAAACAAGAAGCACACAAAGGTACTGTAATATACATTGAAAGATTTCACAATAGTTAATAAATTCAGCAGTAAACAGGAGTTTATTCTTTTTCTATATTATTTAAATAATCATTTCACATTTAAACGCCGCTGTATTAAAATATCCTTGTACAGCAGCTGCAATACACTGAGTTTAGGATGAAGATACCATCCTACGTGTGCAAGAATGTTAACAGCCTAAACTCATCCGAAGAAGTGGGCTGTAGTCCACGAAAGCTTATGCTCTAATAAATTTGTTAGTCTCTAAGGTGCCACAAGTACTCCTGTTCTTCTTTTTGCGGATACAGACTAACACGGCTGTTACTCTGAAATCTACATTCTTTGAATCAAATACTCTAGAAAGAAACCAGATAAACTAGTGCTCTACTTAAACTCTGTTTATCTGAAATACTTACGAGGAACGGGTGATAGAATGCCTTTTGGTAAACCACTGGGATAATAATGGATACAGATTTTTAAAAGTCTGCCTTCAGAATCACCAGTATTTGTGATGAAGAATATGAATTGTTGAACAAAACAGTGAAAGTAAAAACTAAGTTCTTATAATTATTTTTTTCAGTGTGAGAATACTTCTCTTTAAAGATGAAAGACTGAGACTATCAAATGTCAGAGACTTTAGTTATGTTTAGGAGCAAAGTCTGTCTTACAAAACCAAAAACCTGCCATCACAAAAGGTTTGATTGGACAGAGATAGCGAAGTTGATAGAATCTCCTGAAAGCTGCAAACTAACCCAGAAAATACTGCCTCCAGACACCTGACTGATAAAAGACAATAGTGCTTGGGTTAACAAGATGGATATGCCTGAAAATAAAGTCATTGTTGAATTTGTGTCTAATCCTTGAATGGAGAATTGGAGAATTTATTTTCCAAATGGCTGGGCAATTCCACCTCGTTCCGTTTCCATTTCTGCTGCCAAATAGCTATGGTTTCCAAAATCCACAAACTTTTCCTAGTATAAGAAGTATTCTTTGTTGGCAAGATGCTGAAGCACAAACCTAAATTTAAGCATGTGAATAGTTCAACTGAAATCAGTGGGAAGACATGGGAACTATCCTTGTGCTTAAAGTTAGGCACATGCTTAAGTACCATGCTGAATCAGGGCCACCAATAGGATTCATCAAGCAGAAAAACTCTGAGAAGCTGGACTATAAGGGAGCCAGTGTTGGTATCTACCTGGACAATACCTTCAGCATTACTCAAAAGAAATAAAAGCTTTGTTTAGTTCACAGAAGGCTTTCGAGAGATAGGTTTGACTATTGTCTTCCTCTTTCTTGGCAGATTACAGGTGGAATTCAAAGGCCAGACTTTGTGTTCATGGGAAGAAGCCAGCTTCCTTTAATTATCTAAAATGACCAATCTCCAAGAACAAAATCCATCCCATTCATCATAGTTCAATATTGGTCACTTTTAGACTAGAATGTGTTACATTTGACTATGGGTATAATCACTGTGTCTTCAGTTTCAGGTTATCACTGTATGCTGCTATTCTTATGTTAATAAAAGAAAACACCAAATGAGTTCAGTAGGCTACATCAGTGAACTGCATCATCACAATACAAAGGGATAGAACCAGTTCAGTAATAAAGGCAAGTTTTATTTTAGATCAGGCAATGCATCACTTTCAACCTTCGTAGTTTCATTTAAAAAGGGAATCAAGAACTGAAGTCGTGATAAACTGTGAGATCTGCAATGTTCTAAAATAACGTCAGATACATGACTAAAAGCTGCAGTCTCACCCAAGTCTGACCACATAGTACAACTCAGAGGAGAGAATTTGGGAATGCATATATTTATTTCTTCCAAATTGCCATAGTCTGCGGACTGTCTCCCAAAATTCTCCGGATGTAGGGAGAGAACACCCATTACTATATGCCTTTAGAGACGCAGCCTGCTCCTCCTAATTACCAGTTATACTCTTCAAGCTAATGCAGATGGGTCAGGGCTATGGTCCTGCCTTTCCCCACCCTCTTTGATGCACTATTAATCCCAAAGGAGTAGAAGGCTCAAACCCTGCACTTCCCTGAGCGAATGACCTGCAATTCTGAGGAAGCAGTGTTGTGTACTGGATAAAGCACTCAATGGGCAATTGTAAGACCTGGCTTCCATTCCTGGCTTGGCCACTGACCTGCTGTGTCACTTTGTGCAAGTCGCTTCACCTCCCTATGCTTCTCTTTCCCCTCCCACCCTTTGATGGTCTTGTCTGATTGCACAGTAATCTCTTTGGGGCAGGGAAAGTCTCTCACTATGTGTCCATGTGATGTCTAGCACAATGGGGCCCACAGTCGTGGCTTGGGCTTCTAGGCACTACAGTAATATAAATAATAACAATTCTTCCTGGGTTCTACATGGACCATCAAGGGAGAGAAAGGTTCCTCACACCCAGGAGCGCCGCCAGCTTTTCTGCCGCCCTAGGCGGCGGAAGGTCCCGCCCCGAAATGCTGCCCCCCACAGAGGCGGTGGAAGGTCCCGCCGCCGAAATACTGCCACAGTCGTAGCCCCACAAATTGTAATGCCCTAGGCGACCGCGTAGGCCACCTAATGGGTTGCACCGGCCCTGCTCACACCACCCTGTTCACTGCATGTCTGTATACTGGCCAAGCAAAATCTGCCCTCTATTTATTTGTTTTTAACGAAGAGTAAAGTTACAAATGCAATGAAACTACAGGGTGTGTAATGAAAACAGCATAGCTGTGGTGTCCTGTTGCTTAAATACCTTGCTCCTGAACGGTGCTGTATTAGGTTTCTTCGACATCTATGACGCATTCCAGCTGGACTGCAACCAGTATTTTAATAAACTATGATCTTATGCAGTAGTGAATAAAGTTTATAACAGTCATAATTCCCTTGAAATCCATTAATCAACAGAAATTTCAACAAATATTTTAACATGGGAGTGACAGGACAGCAACTAAAGATCATCTGTTAACGGTGGAAGGAACCCTTTTCTCATTTTAATCTCCATGTGTCTGTAGCAACTCACTAATCTATTTCATTTATAATTCACACACACAAAAACGGTCTCAGCAAAGATTTAAGATGTTAGCCTGTGATGAGTTTGCACATTACTAAGACTTCATTATTCTTATAAAAATGTACTCCAGTGCATTTGCTAGTTCATTATGCAATATTCTGATAAATAATTAAAACTAGACAACACTTGTCACGGTGTAATGAGTGTGTTTTGTGAAGCACTGTCATTGCTTTACCTTTAGGTTTTACTGTTTGTTAATTTTCTTGCCAATTTAACAAGAAGTCAGTAATGGGTCTCTGGGACGTCAGAGTAAGTGTATGTGGGGTCGTGCTGTGTGTTTAATAGGCCAGATCATTGGCTAAGGATGATGTGCAGGTAGCACAATATGAGTGTGTATGAGTGCATGTGCACACATGGCTTAAAGCTAATCTTCGTTTTCCTCTAATCCTGCTATAGCCTCTATGCTGAGGTAGTCCTCCTGTGCCAAGTGAGACCAGCAGCTCACTTAGGGGTGAAATCCTTCTTCCATTTAACACAATGGGAAAACTCCCATTCACTCCAATGACACAGGACCAAGCTCTTAGTCATTTTAAGCTTGTAGGCCAGGGGTGGGCAAACTTTTTTGGCCCGAGGGCCACATCTGAATGGGGAAATTGCATGCAGGGCCATGAATGTAGGGCTGGGACAGGGGCTTGGGGAGTGGGAGGGAGTGCGGGGTGTGGGAGGGGGCGTGGGGTGCAGGAAGGGGCTCAGGGCAAGGGGTTGGGGTGATGGAGGTGTGTGGGGTGCAGGAGGGGGCTCAGGGCAGGGGGTTGGGGTGTAGGAGGGGTGCAGGGTGCAGCAGGGGGCTCAGGGCAGGGGGTTACGGTGCAGAAGAGGTTCGGGGTGCAGCAGGGGGCTCAGGGCAGGGTGTTTGGGTGCAGGAGGGGTGCAGGGTGCGGCAGAGGGCTCAGGGTAGGGTGCTGGGGTGCAAGAGGGGTGCAGGGTAGCAGCAGGGGGCTCCGGCCCAGCGCCGCTTACCTTGAGCAGCTCTGGGGTGGCAGCAGCATGCAGCAGGGCTAAGGCAGGCTCCCTGGCTGCCCTGGCCCCGCGCTGCTCCCGGAAGCAGCCAGCACCACATCCCTGCAGCCCCTGGGGAGGGGGCAGCAGAGGGCTCCATGCGCTGCCCTCGCCCGCGGGTACCTCCTCCGAAGCTCCCATTGGCCGCGGTTCTCTGTTCCCAGCCAATGGGAGCTGCGAGGGGCGGTGCCTGCAGGCGAGGGCAGTGTGTGGAGCCCTTCCCCTCTTCCTCCCGCCCCGGGCCGCAGGGACATGGTGCTGGGCACTTCTGGGAGCGGGGCTGACAATCCCACAGGCCGGATCCAAAGCCCTGACGGGCCAGAGCCAGCTGTTGTTTGCCCACCCCTGTTGTAGGCTGTCTAGATAAGTCAGAACATTTCACCAATAGCACTGCTGGGAAACCAACCCCTGGATTTTAAACTGAGCACTGTTTAATACCAATGCAGTTGCATTTTATCTGCTGCTTGTAGCCCTTTTCTGTATACCATTACATTACTTAGTGTATGGGGGTGAGGTAGATCCCTGTTACTCATAGCACCATATTTGGGAAAGGATGCTATTACAGATTCTCCACAATGATGTCATGAATGATGCTATCTTAGGCCCCAGTTCAGCAAGGTACATGCCTAATTTTAAGCATGTGAGTAGTCCCATAGAAGTCAAAGTATACATGAGAAATGGGAAAATGTATATTGCACTACCATGCTGAATTGGGGTCTTACATCATACCTCCACAGCTTCTGACCAATGAATAATCCACAGGTCTCCTCGACTACTCAGCCATGAAGCAGATAAAAACAAAGTTCTCTTGCAGAATTGATTCTGACAAGAAGGAAAAGTGCAAGAGACCAACAGCTCTACACTGTATTTGTTGGTTGGTTTGTTTTGTGGGTGACAACGGTTATCTAGCACCCAATTCTGGAAGAGGGATGACAATAAAATAATGATCCAGTGATCACAGACACCGCAGGATGAGATGCTGATTGCAGAAAAAACCCACTGCTGCGTAGGAGAGGAAATATTATCCCCAAGATCGCCAGTCATTCAGGAACATAGATATTTCTGAAGAGGACAAAATACAAGTCATACACTCTTGCTTTTGCTTAGCTACATGCTTGCATCAGTAAGACGCAGAGTGGCAGCAATGACGGTAGTGTATCCCGGTTTGCTGACGTCTCAGCACTTGACAGCATGAGACCAGACTAGAGCAACGAGATATGATGTCAAGAGGAAATTCATTAAGATTCAAAGACCAACCAACTGCAGACAGCAGCCTTGTCTGAAAAAAGCAGAATGTATCCGTCCTTCTGAGACTTCCATCTCTTTGGATGTGGATGAGAGCTTGTCGTACACGCTACGGGGCTTGATTGTGGTATGGAACCCCAAGGAATCTGTGACTTCCAGAGACCTGTGACTTCCAGAGACCCCCTTGACATTCTCTGCTTCAGCCCCAGGGGCTGTGGGACTCTGGAGCTGGCAGCTAGTGGGGTCCTGGCAGGGTCCCAGTGACAGGCGACAGCAGCAACAGGGGGCCCCCCTGCAAGGTTCCAGCGAAAGGTGACAGACTCCTGAGGGGGCCCTCCTCAGGGTTCCAGCGATGGGCGACAGCCATGTGGGGTGGTGGGAGGCAAGGGGGACACCTCGGGCGAGTGGTTGGGGTGTCCCATTTTCTCTTTGGGAAATATCCCTGCAGCTCCCAGCCACTGTGGGTGGAGGGGGGACCCCTTGCAGCTTCCAGCTGCTGTGGGCAGAGGGGAAACCCCATAGCTCCCAGCCACCACCGTGGTGAGAAACCATGGAGCCGCAGCAGCAAAAGTCACAGATAGGTCACAGCTTCCGTGAATGTTTGTTTATTGCCTGTGACCTGTCCATGACTTTTACTAAAAATAATCATGCCAAAGTCTTAGCCTTACTGATAAACAATATGAATTAGAAAGAAAACAGAGTAAGAAATCCCACTGAGGGGCAAATCCTAAGAATCCTTGGAAACAGGAGCAGGTCTGCTCTGAAAGGAGAAGGGAGTGCTCACTGAATTTGAGAGAGCTGTGCACCCTCGGCACACACGATCTGTACGGCTTCCCTGCCTGGGAAGGTGAGGAAAAGGCAGAGTGTGGAAAAGGAGATCCAGTTCTCCACTTTTTGGCAAAACCATAGAAGGGGCTTGGAGCCTGAAGGACCCTTTGGGGAGAGGCTCTGCAGCTGCTTTGTGATTCAGCATTACACACACACACACACACTGCCCTGTATACCTGGCCAGCACCTGTCCATGGCTTCACTCCTTCCTATGCTCCCTGCCCCTCCAGGCTGCCACGTTCTCCCAGAAGGTAGGAACAAAGCAATCCCTGCACACCCCTGAATTCAGGAACTGCTATTCCGAATGGATCTTACACAGCTCATGGAAGGGAGAGAAGCTCCACTGGCCATCCCCTCCTTACTCACCCTCTCTATGTCCCTGCATAAGGGCTGGGTAGACTCTGGCCACAATCCAAATCCACCAGTACCCCATGGGAGAGGCTCTAAGTCCCATAAAGCTTTCTAGGCTGCAATAGCATATGCGTTAAGTTTTATGGAGGATTTGTCTTTAGTTCAAGTAATGTATTCCACTAATTCAAAAAGCTGAGATAATCAGAACACCTCCTCATACCTTCTCTCATTGTCATCAAGGTGAGCAAAGAGCACATTCTTGGAGATGGCTTTTGCCAGAGCAGTCATTGTTTTATAGTCCTTTGGAATAACCTGTGGGGGAAAAGAAACACACAAAGTTACAGTTGTGGATTTGTTTCATTATATATCTTGATGTCTAAAAGACTGCATTAGTTAATAAAGCTTATGCCCAAATAAATCTGTTAGTCTTTAAGGTGCCACCGGACTCCTTGTTGTTTTTGTGGATACAGATGAACACGGCTACCCCCTGATACTTGTCAATATGATGGATGCAGCTTGTTTCACATTGCTGAGTCAGATTTATAATTTAATATAAAACCACCAAGAAAGCAATACATTCCAATTTCGACAGCCTGGGTACAAGAATTAATGTTACTAATATAACAATGAGAACAGATATGTATGGTAGTCTCTCCTCCTCTTGCCCCTCCTCACCTCATAAAATATCTTTATACAGTACAGGGCAAAAATTCAGCAGGAACTGACAGCAGCTACGCAGACTTCTTTCATATTTCATGTATTTTTTTAATAGACTGAGGAAAACACTTTCCATACACTTCCTCTCCCCAAAGCAACATCAGAAGCAATCTACCTCTAAACATAAAACGTGAGTGATGTTTCTCTGCCTTACAAAATACAAACATGTGACCTATTCATTTTTTATTGTGAAAATGTTTTCTTTATCAGTCCATAACACCAAACCAGTGTATTAACAGTATTACTGTATGGTCTGGAAGCAGCTGCATTAAAGGAAGCAGACATCAGAAGGCTGGAGGCAGTAGAGATATTTAGAAGATGGCAGATGTAACATGGAATGATTGTAAGACAAATGAAGAAGTTAGAGGGAGAGTAGGATGTGAAACCAGGGTTTGGGATTGGCTGCAATCAAAAAGATTACAATGGCGGAGACACCGTATCAAACAGATGATAGGGTGCCAGAGAAAATAATGCAAGTGCAACCAAGGTCAGTCCGACCTACGGTCTGACCACTGACTAGATGCGGAACATCATATGCAGGGACAGGACCAGACTGGGTGTAATGGAAAGACAAGTCAGAGACAGGAATATATGGCAATGCTTTACTGCTCCCCTTGTCTTAAAGATGCTCCAGGATGAATAATGGTGAAAAAATATTCTGGCAATTGACACAATCTTATGAAGCAAACAGAACTCCTGCATTATTTCAGTTACTGTACACATTCCTATGTTGGAAGCGTCTCCAATCTCCCACCAAAAAAATAATTAAAGAAAATAAGTTAATTAAGCAAAAGGAAAATATTTTGAGTTCTGGGGTATAATCAAAAGGAAGAGCAATCTACATTTTTGCAGAAATCCCACAGAACAAAGAGCTGGCCTTCATATCACCAATGAAGTCTATAGTCTGAAAAGTAAAGCATCTGACAGTATTTTAGGATGTGTCTGTGACAGACAGACATTATCCTGATCTAGCAGGGAAAGGGTTAACAATTTGCCATAGGAGGAGCCACAGACACTCAGGAGGGGTGAGAAGACGGGAAGTCTTCCTCTCATTCCATGTAAAAGGGCCCTTAAGGGAGTACAGGGGAAGAAATAAGTGAGGACGGGAGATATGCTTTTGTACGGTCCTTCCTCCACTCAAAAGGGATGAACTTTATTTTAGTTTAGAATCTCTTTGACCCCACAGAGGCTGTGAGTGAGAGGAAGCCTAAAAAGACTGAACAACTTCTTTTTGTTATCCCTTTCAAACTGCGCGGGGAAAAATCCCAAGAGACAAGAGTGAAGAGCAGGCCTTGGGCTGGGGGCTTTTATTGTTGTTTTTTCCCTTTTCCTTAATTTAGGCAGAAGTAAGCCATTTTCCCAGTGGGAGAAAGGGTTGTTTTCAGCTGTTCGTCCCTTCCCTTATTAATCTGGCAGGGAAGGGATCTTGATTAGGCCAGAGAGCCATATTGCCAACCCAGAAAGAGGAAGGCTATTTCCAGTGTGGGGAATGATGCATGACAACCCTCTTGCGGTGTCGAACAAAGAACAACCCTAGAATTATTTTAAGGAAAAGTGCCATTGTCTATAATGCAGAGATTCTCAAACTGGGGGTCGGGACCCCTCAGGGAGTCACAAGGTTATTACACGGGGGGGTCGCAAGCTGTCAGCCTCCACCCCAAACCCCACTTTGCCTCCAGCATTTATAATGGTGTTAAATATATAAAAAAGTGTTTTTAATTTATAAGGGGGGGGTCACACTCAGAGATTTGCTATGTGAAAGGGGTCACCAGTAAAAAAGTTTGAGAGCCTGCTATAATGGTATGCTAAACTATAGTACAGGGGTAGGCAACCTATGGCACGCGGGCCGAAGGCGGCACGATGGGCTCTGCCTTTTAATTTAATTTTAAATGAAGCTTCTTAAACATTTTAAAAACCTTATTTACTTTACATACAACAATAGTTTATTATATATTATAGACTTATAGAAAGAGACCTTCTAAAAACATTAAAATGTATTACTGACACGCGAAACCTTAAATTAGAGTGAATAAATGAAGACTCGGCACACTGCTTCTGAAAGGTTGCCGACCCCTTCTATAGTATATGGTTTAGTTACTAGGTGGCACTATGTGTAAAATACCTTATTTAAACAAACTTCTGCCATAGCTGGCAGAGCATTAAAGGATCTTCTGATGAACACATCTGGTCTGTATAAGCAAGCTCTGGAGCCAGTACATATCTGGTACAGAATAATGTGACAGCCACCTTGGTAAAGGCTCAAAGACTGAATTCTATCTTCACCAACACAGCTCCCATCTTTTCCTGTGTTGTGATATATACGCTGCTTACTGTATTTTTCACTCCATGCATCTGATGAGGTGGGTTTTAGCCCACGAACGCTTATGCCCAAATAAATTTGTTAGTCTCTAAGGTGCCACAAGGACTCCTCGTTGTTTCAGCTCCCATTGATTTCCTCTAGTCAAAGGTGTAGAGAAGTCAATGGAAGCACATATACTTACCAGAGGGCAACATTTCACCTTCACTTGAGTAGAGAGTCAGAATTCCTAATATCAAAATAAGAGTTAGACGCAAGCTAGCTCACTATGAGAAAAACTCAGAGCTTATTGTTAGTGTCCTACCCTGCCAGAGAAACACTGGTGTGAGTTCTAGTCCTGGTCTCTTGCTGCATGATTCTAGAGAGGCTGGAAACATCCTGGATGTTCCATATGTCATTTTCTCCTTTCATATCTGCATTGTAGGTGGCTCTGTCACCCATACTTCTGCAACATCCTGAGTAGATTCATGTGCTGATGACACTGAAGAAAGTATTCCAACACAACCTCCTAGTTCTTTATTCCTTAGCATTACAAATATCCCCCTAGAATATTATTTAAACACAGTCTGCTTCTAAGAAATTAATTTCATATTGTCTCTATGCAGAACACAGTAAATAATCTGTACTGTACTTCGAGCTTTGCAGCAACTGCCTATCAAGACTCACTGCGAGCCTATCCTGACATCATTGTTGATAGAAGGAAACAAACAAAGTTGTGTTAATTTCAGGTTCAGTTAGGAACATAAGAAAACAATCCAAAGGAATATGGAGGAACACTTCCACTGATCTTCAGAAGAGTTGGATTGGGCCCGTAATGAGCAGAGATAAATGTGGGGGGGGAGGGGTTAAAGTTTCTAAAGGAGATATTAAGAACTGTGGAGAGAAAATACTAAGTAGTTGAAAGTGCCTTTTAAAATATCATGTAAATGCTTTTTTAAACAGTGCCATGCATTAACAGTTTAACTATAGCGTTTTTTAAAATGTACTGGATAAAATGTGCTGGATAGTTGCCAGCATTATTTGACTTAAATGCTGGGAGAATACTCTTCTCTAATTGGCTTTAGGCTGAAAGCTCTCCCAGGTGTCTGTTTCTTGTGAGGGAAGATGCAATAGCAGTCAGTGAGCTCATACCATAAAAGGATGACAAAGGCATGCACAATCACGAACAGAAAAAAATACTCTGCCCAAAAGTAATGGTTGACAAAATGTGTTCCTATAAAATAAACTCTTTTTGGTGGGAGAGCTACTTCAGACATTGGAGCAACAGCTGTTGCTGGAGGTAACTGTTAGCCAACATTTGCTAGTGAAGAAAAAAAATCTTTCCACCCATTGACACCAGATGCCTACAATAATGTTGACACCCAAAAGCAATGAAATTATTGAAACAGTTGTACATGTGTAAATTGGCATTCATGGGCCAATCCTGGAAAGGGAGCCAGGCAGCCTATGTGGATCCCTTGCAGGACAACAAATATTCATGTTGATTTTTAACAAGTTAATATTTCTAATTAAAAATACTACCGTACTATCTATTATAGGCCTATGGTTTTTAGAGAGCTCAGAATCCACAATTAGGGCCAGATCTTCTACACACTGGGTGCTCAGTTATTCTTAAAATTTGTCAATAAATGTCACAATAGGAAATGGTGAGTGCAGAGCTGTTTTGTACACCTGAGCCCAACTGTGGGGACTGAGCGCTTGAAAATCTGGCCCATAATGTCCAGTATTTCTGGTGTCACTTATTGATTCATCTAAGATATGCAAAGCTTCTGCAAAGCCAAGTTTAATACTTTATGAATCTCTAATATAAAATTAGAAATACCTGAAGATGAATGTGGGAAGTCTAATTAGATAATGAAAGACCTCATCTAATGAAAATAAAAATAAATCCATGCCAGTGATGTAAGAGTTGACCTACATGCTCAGAAATAATCTGCACAAAACCTTCAAAAGATGAGCCTGGGAACTAAAAACCATGGATTTAACAGAGATGCAAGTTTTATGGCCCATGTCAACAATTTGTAATGCACTCTTCTGCCTACCACACCTCCTTTGCCATAGGACTGCAAATGTGTTTAAGTGCCCACTTCATTTTACGTGGTCTCCTATAACATGTGCAAACTCCTTATGCTTAACAATCTGTCCCGCCACGTACTTAGCTGTCACACTATGGCTACCTTTTCCAGTCCTGAGGAAGAGTTCTGTGAAGCTTGAAAGCTTATCTGCTCCACCAACAGAACTTGGTCCAATAAAACATATTACCTCACCCACCTTGTCTCTGTAGAAATGACCTTAAAATTTCTGAAGGAAATGTCAGAGGGGGCTGATAACTTCTGAATAGTGCACGTTGAGATACATCCTCAGTTTAAAGCATTGGGGAAAGCTCATATGAGTCAAATTCTGCCCAATAGGAGTCTTGCTTGATTACAGATCACAGAACTGAACCACCATATCTGACTAGGTTAAGCACTGTTTATACCCTCAGGTGCTTCCATTGGGAATTTCCACAGCAAACTGACCCAAACAGGAGCACTGGTGTGGTAAATCTTATCTGCTTTTTCATGAAAGCTCTGCAGGGACTGATCTCCTTGTCTTAGATTAGCCTACAAATTGCCATGCACATCTCATGGCACTCTGAAATAATGGCTGGAGGGGAATTTAAGATTATGATGGGGCTAAAGCCTATGTCTGTTAATGGCAAGATGAGCAAAAGTCCATGCTCTTGGGACCACCAGCCAAAGATTAAACACATTCAATTTTATAAACATAAATTGATTTGGTTGAAAGAGCTCCATGAAGTAGAGTCCAGGGCTTCCACAGACTGTAAACTTCTAGTTCTTGCTTTGTTTATTCTTAATTTGTGCTTGGCATTTCTTCAGAAACAGTGGCAATATAAAATGACCCAACCATTGCAAATGATGCTTTACAGAGTAAAATGTAAACAGATCACTTGATAGCAACTATTTGATTCTGAAGTCTGTGTTACAAACACGTTACCTTTCTAACATAAGAAACAGCATCTTCCTCAGTGTACACCTCAGCACTGACACCTCCCCTTCGGCGTCGAGCTTTCACCACCGGGTTTGGAGGAGGAGGAGAAATTTCATCATCATGAGAATCTGACTGAGAATTAGATTTCTGCCGAGCCAATATTTGTTTGCATTCTTCCTGTAAGTGAAAAGAAGACAGGGATTTATTTTCCAATGGGAGCTGGGGGGGCTGTGCCTCCTGGGTCCTGGCCCCCGTGCCAAGGACCCGGACCTGCTGGCTGCTTCCAGGGCGTGCGCAGTGTGGTGCCAGGACAGGCAGCATGCTGCATCGCTGATCAGGAGCTGCCCGAGGTAATCCCACGCCCCAACACCAAGCCCCAACCTCCCGCCCCAGCCCTGAGCTCCCCCCCAAAACCTGGAGCACCTTCCTGCACCCCAAACCCCTCATCCCTAGCCCCATTCCAACCCCCTGCCTCAACCCGCAGCCCCCTCCCGCACTCCAAATCCCTCGGCCCCACTCCCCAACCTGGAGCCCCTTCCTGCACCCCAAACCCCTCATGCCTGGCCCCACCACAGAGCCATCACCCCCAGCCCAGAGCCCTCATCCCCTCCCACACCCTAACCCCCTGCCTTAACCTGCAGCCTCCTCCCACACTCCAAATCACTCATCCCCACCCCCACCCCAGAGCATGCACACCCAGCCAGAGTCCTCACCCCCTCCTCCATCCCAGCTCCCTGCCCCAGCCCGGAGCCCCCTCCTGCACCCTGAACCCCTCATTTCTGGCCCCACCCTGGAGCCTGCACTCCCAGTTATAGTCCTCACCCCCTCCCGCACCTCAACCCCCTACCCCAGCCCAGTGAAAGTAAGTGAGGGTGGGGGAGAGCGAGCCACCGAGCGGGGGGGAATGTAGTGTGGGGGGCGTGGCCTCTGGGAAGGGGTGGTACCAGGAGGTGGCACTGGGTTTGCTAACCACTGGGCCACCTAACCCATCAAGGACTCTATTATGCTGCATAATGCATAATAAAGTGCCATACTGCTAGACCTGACTCTCTCTCTCTCACCAGAACACAGCAAAAATGCTGGCTGACCTTTTTCAAGAGGTTGCATATTCTGGAATCTCCACTGCTGGGGACCAATTCTAATCTCACTCCTGATTTATGACAGTGTAAGCAACTCCCCTGAAGTCAATGGAGTTACATCCATGTAAAAACTGAATAAATGAGATCTGAGTCAGTCCCTGGAGTACAATGAAAATTGATGGCTGGTTTAGCGCCAGCTGGCCAAAAGAAAGGCTGTGTTCCAAATTGCCACTCCTGGAAAACAATATAGAAAATGATGGGGAATCCCTGAAGAGGGACTAACAGGGGAGAGAAACAGTATGGGGGAGAAATCCTGGGAGTTACAAATGTGTGTGGCAGTCAATGATGTTTATCAAAATGTATCCCGATCCACTGAATTTGTTTAACTTCCCCAGAATTTAATTTAACAAAACTACTTTCACAGTAGCACTCAAAGTCCCCAGTAAGATTAGTGCCCCATTGTGCTGGATGGTGATACCAAAAAACAGCCCCTGTCTTGGAAATTCTTATCTAATTTGTGTGCAACACATGGAGGGAGTGGAGGAGGAAGGATGAGGGTACCAGTGATAGACATGTGGTTAATTACCATCTTAACCAGTTGGTTTTGTTGACACAGGAAATGAGTTACGGTTAGCTCATCAGGTATGACACCAGAAAAGAGTGTGCTACATAAAATGTGTCCTGTTTTACTGGCACATGTCCACAACTTTAAAGCTTGTAAGAAAAACAGATGATTAATACATGGTTTGCCATCGATGTTTATGAATGTCTGACAAATCCAGCTATGCTGCTTATCATTTCTGGTCTTGTGCTAGTCACTTTCCCCACTCTCACTGATACTGCGTCCTTTCTTAATCCAAAAGTACTTTTTACATCAACACTGATTATATTGCTGGTGGCTGGGTTAAGGCACAAATTAGTATTTCTCAAGCTGCATAATTCAAAATGACAGCTCCCAGCACATCCCTGTTTTGGTCAAAGATAATTTTTAAGATCTAGATTACTGAACTTTTCTGGAGACCAACAGAGAAATACAACTTCTGGGCTGACGAAAGGCTTGATTCTGCAGCATGCCGAGTGTGCTCCTGTGGGAGACGAGCTCCCTTTATTATTTGGAATCCTAGGCACTACTGCAAGACCCATTGTGCTTGGTGCTGTACAGGCACAGAACAAACTGATTTTATGGGCGTATTCACCAACTTGCAAAATAGAGCTTCAAGCTATGAACATTTCTTCAATTCTATCTCAAACTATAAATCATGCGGTTAGAGGACGGCTAGACTAGATTTTCATACACTCTCAGAACAATTAATCATACAGAACATTCTCACCAGATTCCTCCCCACAACACACACAGTAAGGATCTGGATGCACTGTCTTATTGAGTAGAAGTATCCAGTGACAGCAAAGCAAACATTCTTAAAGAACATACAAAAGTTCTGTGCATCTCTAATTTTAAATAATACCTGTTTACCAACATCAAACTGATATATTTTTGAAGAATTTCAAATATTAATAACCCACACTGCATTTTTAACTTCATGTAATTCTTCAGTTGTATAATAAACTCTGTTCATTCAGAGTGGCCAAAATTATATACAGTTTCTCCAGACACTTGATTGCAAACCTAAAAATCCATACTCCTTCTAAGAAGACAATATTCTGCTAGTAAACACTTTAATTCTGAAAGTACAATAAAAGGTACACTATTAAAACCAGATAGTCAGGTAAATAATTATATAATGTTACTTTACACTTACACTTTCTTTTCATACATGACATATATTACTACAGAAAATGATTTATTTGCAATGTCTGAATATTACACACATGCTTTTTCTTGTTTTTTGTATATTGTATAATAGGCATTTGTGAAGAATTAATAACTAATATGTCCCCTAGTACAGTACAAATTCGTAAAAGGCTCAGTGAGGTAAAATATCACAATTCACACTCCTCTTAAACCCAAATACAGTATAAAACAAAAAATATTAAATAATTATAAAAGTGAGTTACCATAGGATTCATTTTAAAAAGAAGTCTCTTCGCTACAAACTCTCTTTATATAAGCAGCAGACAGTTGACTGGTTGGCTTTTCCATGTGCCGCTATTTGTAGTCTAGGTATGCTTTCCATTACTGAACTCAAGAGTGCTTTTTGAAAACAAAAGCATACACTGTGTCCAGGGTATTGCTCTCAAATAGCCATCTTCCTTATATCCTGGGGTAAAACTACATAAACAGAGCAAATATTTTGAAGGAAGAACAGACTCTCTTAAGGTTAGTTCAAACACTGATCATCAGACATAGCTTGCTATGAATGCTTGTACAGAACTCACTTTCAAGTAAACACCTCACCATTCTTTTGTTGGCATGACAACAGGCTTTCTCACTCTCTATTGGAATGGCACAGAGAATTCACAACAGCAGGGAAATCATATTTCCAATTTAAAATGATAGTCTATGGAGAAAATAGGCATACACACTGGACCACTGTATAACAGGTGGTAGTATAGGATCAAATCCAATAGCAAGCGCTTTATTTTCTTGACTTTTACACTAGTAACTGCACTGACTTCAGTGGAATTACTCCAAACTTACACTGAGGTAGCAAAAGGAGACTTGGGCCTGAAATGTGTTAAGTCACGACTATAGTGGAACCACATCAACACACCCAGAAGTTACAAATCCACATCACTGCCTTACAATAATATAAACCATTTCATCTACAAGGAGTGTGATCCTACTGCCACCAAAATCATCTGGGTCCTGATCAAATATCATAAAATTCAAGGCAGTCCATAATATTGCCAGCAAATTCAAAGGGAGTTGGACTGTGAACTTGGAGTACTGCAGTTGGCAGCTTGGGTGGATGTAGGATTAGGAACAAAAATTGGAAAGGGAACAAGAAATGTCATCCTTGCCTAGAATTTAAAAAAATAAAAATGTAAATGTCTGCAGTGACCTGTTTATCTAATGTATGTGTGACTGTAGCTAAGGAACTTGTCCTGGGAGGTTTTGGAGCATGACACAAAAGAATTTAGTGTGCTGACCTCAAAATAATAGGTCATTTAGTTCTCCAATTAGTGTTTTCATAGGGTATGAGCCAAAGCATTGCAACTAGTCACAATGCTGAACAAGTGTTTGAGTTAGTTCCTTCCTTTCATACTTCAGTTCAAGAGTATGTTTCCTGACCCACAGACTCTCTTCTTTCTGAGTTGGTACATTTTCAAGGAGATATTCATTTTCAGTAGTTCCTCCTCCTGTATCTGCTTTTCATGCTCAGTCATTGTCTGAAAACTCACAATGTGAAAGCATAGAGACCTATGACACTTGACAAGGTCCAAATCAGTATATAGCTTTACAATAACATTCCAGAAAGACTTTCAAAAGCAACGCTGCCCATTAAGTTTCATTAAGTGATTTCCACTTTGCTCCCCACAAGTTATTCACTTCGTTCTAAAACTGCCACCCACAGAGAGTGCTCTCCAACTGAAATATTTTCTCGTTTTCCAAGTTTAGTCCTCAAGAAAGTTTCCTAATTGATGGCCCTGAAGTCTGTGTCCTATTTATCCACAGACAATGTACAACACTGTTAATGACTGATCAATCTTCCTGATTTTTGCCCCCAGAACTGACCCGGAGTGATCACCGCTAGGAAGGAGAAAGTAATTCAGTTTTCATGACCATTCAGTTATTGCTAGAGACTGCCACCTGGAATTATAAAGATTAGAACTGCAAAAGACTTATTAGGTCAAACTATTCACTTTGCTGGCAGTGCGGATTGATCTCCTCAGTATGGGACTCATTCCAAGCCTATTGAAGTTGATGGGAATTTTGGAGTTCTCTACCCCATTCCTCTGACTCTGCAGTCCTCACGTCTCTGACTGCCTTTCTGTCAGCTCCTCACAGATGTCCCCCCTCCATCTACATCTCAACAGGGAGAAAAATGAACTTATCTTCCCATCCAATCCTGTCATCATCACCACAGACAACTCCACTATCTGCCCCATCATATGGGCTTGTAACTTTAGTGGGGCTTTTTGATCCAATCCTTAGCATTGCCCCACCTACATCCAGACTGTTAAATGCTGTCATTTCTTCTTCTATGGCATCTCTGAAATCTGTCTTTTAATATCCATCCCCTACCACTAATGTCCTTATCCATTTCTTACGCTATGTCTACACTACAGCCTATGTCGGCAGAATTTATGTTGCTCAGGAGTGTGAATAAACCACCTCCCTGCGTGACATAAGTTACACCGACACAAGTGCCTGTGTGCACAGCGCTATGTCAGTGGGAGAGCATCTCCCGCCAACATAGCTTCTGCCGCTTGTGGAGGTGGTTTTATTATTCCAACAAGAGAGAGCTCTCCCGTCGGCAGAGCGTCTTCACCAGATGCTTTGCAGAGGTGCAGCTGTACCAATACAATGATCTAAGCAAAATACTATTGCCAAAACATTCCTCTCTTCTTTGAAAAGCAACAGAGGGTCCTGTGGCACCTTTAAGACTAACAGAAGTATTGGGAGCATAAGCTTTCGTGGGTAAGAACCTCACTTCTTCAGATGCAAGTAATGGAAATCTCCAGAGGCAGGTATAAATCAATATGGAAGATTTCCATTACTTGCATCTGAAGAAGTGAGGTTCTTACCCACGAAAGCTTATGCTCCCAATACTTCTGTTAGTCTTAAAGGTGCCACAGGACCCTCTGTTGCTTTTTACAGATTCAGACTAACATGGCTACCCCTCTGATACTCTCTTCTTTGACTCTGCCTACATCCCGTTCATCTTTGAATCCCTTCACTGCCTTCCTCTTACCTCTTGTATCGCATTAAAACTTGTCTTCCACTTCAATGCCTTGCAGAATCTCATTCCATCACCACCATTGCCCTAGTTTCTTATATATACTTCACTATAAAGTAGCAAGGTTACGTTACAAAAGACAGAAGATATTTTCAATGTTTAAAAACTCATATTACGAAATAGAGAGAACTGTAGCCAAAGGTTCTGCTTTTTAAAATCCAAGCCAAGTATACATCTGTATATATATCTAGTATGTGAAGAAAAAATCACCTAAAACAGCTTCACTTCTAATAGATAAACATCACTTCAGACTGAACTGCAAGGATATTTTGCTGCACTTTCAGCAACATCAATGCTTCTGCGTGAAAGTTTTCAACTTTGCCAATATTACAGGATGTACAATGCCAAATCCACAGCTGTTTACTTACAGCCAAATTCTGTTATTCTCATTTATACTGGGGAATACCTAAATCCACAAATAACGCCATTGAACTCAGTGAGACTATCTGAGGAATAAGGATTTATTTAGTGTAAGGGTGGCAGAAATTGGCCCTTAGAGCACAGGAAAAAAAAACGATAAGGTAAACCATGAGGGCGCCTCAAAAACTCCTATTTGTGGTATCGCTCCTCAGTTATCCATGTTCCACGACACCTCACTGTTCTCCCCCAACACGCTTCCGATGTATTTACAGTGCGTTAGTAAATGATGGAGGTACCAAAAAGATGTGGTTCTGATCTGATAACACTCTGCAAATCAAATTGGCATCCTGAAAAATCAGTTCCTAAATTTCTTTGCTTGCGTTTACTGATTAAATGATACTGCTGAAAAGCAAAGACTAATAAATGGAGAGAAAAAAACAAAATTATGGATAGAAAATGACACATTAAGTCTGTGACACTACTTCCTGGAAACTCATCAGGCTTAGAGACAAATTTCTTTTTCATGTTCTGTAGATAATCTCCATCCCCAAGTCCCTGTGGCATTTCAGAATGTTTTAGAAACAAAATTACACAGTAAATTACTATCATGTATTATTTATATAGCACTCACATATAGACACTAGGTATGTGGCGGACGGGATGCAAGAAAAGTAAGTTGATAATTTCACCATTTGCTTTAAAAACATCTCAATAGTTCCACAGGTTGGTTTAGTTTCTCTCTGATTCACTATCACTTCATGGTGTAGGGGGAAGGGAGCTGGGGTTAAATGGGTTTTTGGATTAAGTGAATTCTAAGAAGGAATTTAAAGTAGGAGGGTGTTGGCCCACAGTAGGCTGGGTTGAGGATTCATGAATAGTAGGCCGTATGGAAGAAGACATAAAGATGGGAGATGGATCAGTAAAAAAAGAGTAATTAGTAAAGGTGCCAGGGGTCTTTAAATGGGGTCAGGGTTGAGTAGACTTGTTCTTCTAGGGTTACCATACGTCCGGTTTTTCCC
>NC_048307.1:13030810-13102099 GCF_013100865.1 Trachemys scripta elegans | reverse complement strand
TCCCCTGACTCTTCGGCTCTGTTTAAGAGCCGGGCTGCCTGAGCGCTACCGGCTTTGGGCAGCCCCCATGCCTCCGGACCCTGCGCTGCCGGAGCCCGGGAGGGGAAGTGCCCGGCCGGGGGCGCAGGGTCCAGAGGCCTAGGGGCTGCGCGAAGCCCAAGTGCTACCGGCTTCACGGTTTGCCAGGAAGCCTCCAGACCCTGCGCCCCCGGCTGGGCGCTTCCCCTCCCGGGCTCCAACTGCACTGGGGAAGCCCCGGCCGGGGGCGCAGGATCTGGGGGCTGCCCAGCAAACCGTGAAGCCGGTAGCGCTCGGGCAGCCCTTTCCGCGTGGCTGGGAGTGGGAGGGAGGAGGGGGCGGAGTTAGAGCGGGGTTGGGGCGGGGAAGGGGCGGAGTTGGGGCAGGGCTCGGGTGGGAAATGGGCGGGGCCAGGACCCCATGGAGGGTCCTCTTTTTTTATTTGTTAAGTATCGTAACCCTAGTTCTTCATTAATATCCTTTTATCACTAATATTTACCCAGAAAGGTTGCAAACTATTAAAAAGAAGAACAGGAGTACTTGTGGCACCTTAGAGACTAACAAATTTAAATTTAAATTTGCTAGTCTCTAAGGTGCCACAAGTACTCCTGTTCTTCTTTTTGCGGATACAGACTAACACGGCTGCTACTCTGAAACCTGCAAACTATTAAGCTCACAAGGTTTTGCAACAGACCTTTCTTTTAAAATGTCACTGATCAAAACAGACATAATTTGGTGCTATGTGTCTTTAAGATTTTTCCTTTGAAAAATCCAGATTTACTTAATTTTTTTTTTTTTAAAGCACAACTGTCATAAGCTTCTGGTGCTTCTCTAAATGCTATTCTTATAGCTAAACAATATTCCTCCAGAGTAGATTTGATGTTGGTGAACCAGAAAAAAAGTTTTCTTTTTTGTTCTTACACAGACTCAGTGCTTGAAAGTGAGCAAGTACGGCCTATTAGAGGCACCGAGTGGAGGCAGTTAGTTAGATTTCTGGGTGGGAACTCAAGAGAGGGGTAGATTTTGTAATTTTAAGAGGAACCCCTACATATTAAACCTGTCTCTTGTTGCTGCTGACACCACCTGGCACAATGGTTAGAGAAATATTGTTTAAAAGCACTTGATAGTGTCTGTTTACTTTAAAACCAAACTCTCTCAGTCTTGCCCAGTTTCTTAAACATGTTTCAAGGTAGATCCAATTTATACCAATTTTACATTTCCATTGTATTTGTTATTATTTCTATCTCCCATGCACTTTATTTAGAGTGGTTAATATGGGCAAAGCTGTTTGACACCGCTTTAATAGCCTGATCCAGACTTTTCCCAAAGCATCTTCTACAACCAGAAGAAAATGAAATAAAGTAATTTAGAAATTAGGTTAGTGTCCTTGATTAAAGACAATGATCTTTTGGCCATGACTAAACTAGCTGCAGCCTTACTTAAAAGGCTCTTGGGAAGCCTTGCCCAACACACTGACAGAAAGGATATGGGGAAAGACAATTTAACATGCATCACAGGAGAAAGGAATGAAATCTTTCATCTGTCTGCATCCTAAACTTTGACCTTACATGAAGAGTCGGTATTATATAGTCACAGGCATTTCACATGCAACAGCAAACCAAATTAGTGAAAGAACAGCTAAGCCATGTAAAGTAACAGAACCAAATCCTTGACGAGAAAAATCAGCGTAGTTCTAGCACCAGTGACATCAATAAGAGGAGTGTTCGACCAATGCTGAACTCTTTTGAAATTAATTATCGCAAGCAGTACCTGTGCTGGTATTCACAGCAGGCAGACCAGGCACTGAATTAGAATAAAGACTGAATTGCCCTTGTACCAAGATAAATCTACACTAGGAATCCTTGATCAGTTTTTAAGCACTCATGCAATGCTTTTACCAGTGGTATAAATTCTAGCATAAACCTAGCATAGGGATTTTTGCCACTGTAACATCTAACCATGGCTGTAAAAATACCTTTGCCCAGTCTATGCAAGAGCTTATACTGGAGCTAAAAAATGGGTGTGAGGTTCCCTAATGTAGACAAGACCTTAGAAGTGGTCTCTCTAAAACAATGGGGGGGGGCATTCTGAGTGCTTGCACCACTTCTGCCTTTGCTATAGATAAATAAAAGACATCAGTCTCCAAGACTGTCAATTATAAACATTAAAAATCTCATCCACTACTTAGGGCAAACTAGGCCTGCATTGAATCTGCATGCTTATGCAATTCCCAGATATTTTGCTGTATGCTCTTCAATTTCAGCTTTCTTTTTTAAAAAATGAAGCTTTTAGCTGTTCTGAATGCAAAAATAGCTGTCGCAATGTAAATCAAACTACTGCCATTTTACTGAGACTGCAACAAGACGGAATGAAGGAATAGCACCAAGAGAGGTGTGAACTTGCCCTATAAATTTTAACAATGGTACGTTTGCATTTAAACAGTTTCAAGCAGACTATGAGCTGCGACCAGCTGACTTCCCTCTGAAGCACCCAGCACTGGCCAGTGTCAGAAGACAGGATTCTGGGATAGATGGACTTTTGGTCTGACCCAGGTTGGCCGTTCTTATGTTCTTATTACTTTAATTTGAGTATGAATGACTCTTGTCAGATCCGTGGATATTTCTGAACTGATGCTTGTGCCCTTAAAATGCTTATTTTGAGGCACTTTAGTTTAGGTAGAATTTTGTATACTCAAGAAATGAGTCAATAGCTGCTTATCTTTTGTTTGAAGAATTAACAAAAAATATTGCCGTAGCTTTTCTCCAGATATAAATTACCCCAAACAACAGTGATGTTACTCTTATCAAGCTAGCCAACCCCCAATCCAGTTTTCCACTAGAAATTAAATCATTTTCTAATCCGTGCTATGGTGGCACTGCTAAGGCCATTGAATAGGGAAGATGTTGAAAATACCATTGTGCTGATGCCGAAAAAACAATTAAAACCCCAAAATGAAATCACTACACTTGAAGAGAGCTTGGTCACATGAGGTTGTAAACCCCTTTCAAAATAGCAGAGGCCACTGAGGGAATCAGGAGCTGGCAAGATATTTAAACAAGTCTTAAAATTCTATCACAAACTGATGAAATTCTGCCACTGGACAATGACAGATCCAGCATTTCTTTTGGACTTTATTACCTTAATTCAGCAAGGTACTTCACTCATGTGCTTCAAGTTACTTATATGCTTGTCTCATTGAAGTCAATGTTTTTTGAAAGTCAATGGGACTACTCATGCTTAAAGATAGGCATGTGCTTAAGCACCGTTCTGTATTAGGGCTTTAAAACACTTGATAATCAGAAACTAAAAGCAAAGGATACATCTCTAAGTAAGGGCAGATAATGAGCAACTTTCCCTCAGAGTTTGCCAATGAATTCCGGTCTAGCAATTCCCCACTTAGAGAATTGGGAAGGTATTGTCACAAGGACAAATGTAAACTAAGACAGGGAGTTAAGTGATGCTCTAATTTATTTCTGACACATGGTTCTTAAGAGCACAATTTCAGAGATTCAGGTTTCCCTAACAAGTAAAATAAGTTACTACAACTAATATGTATTGCTTTACTTAACAGAGACCTCCTCTCTCCTTGTGTGATATTGCCACAGCAGCAATCAGTTAACATGCTCAAACTTGAGCCCCCTCAATTTCAAAGAGAGTGTGTTGTGCAGTGACTATCCATATTCTAAATTATCCAAGGTAACAAAAGTGCAACTCAGCCAGCTATATAAAATTGTTTATGAAAGCAAGAAAAAGTTAGAGACAAATATTGGTACAAACGGGATTCACCTAAATCCTAATCATATCTAAAAAGTAAGCCCCAAAGTTCCTACAGCTGCCCCCTTCTAAATGTGTCATTTTTCTCCCCACCTTGTTTCTCCTCTTTTTTTCCCCTTCTGATTAACAAAAGCCTTGCTTAGCCAGACAAGACAACTCCATCCTTTGCAACATTGCTGTAAGTCTGACCAGAAAGGCAAGCTAAAAGCAATGCCTTTAAACAGCCTGTGTTAGCTGACTTGGGCGATGGATCTGTAAAACTGCAGTGCAGATGTTTGGGCTCAGACTGCAGCCCAAGCTCTGGGACCCCTCAGGGCCGCCCAGAGGATTCAGGGGGCCTGGGGTCTTCGGCGGCAGGGGCACTTCGGCGGCAGGTCCTGGGGCGGAAGGACCCTCCACTGCGGGTCTTTGGGGCACTTCGGTGGCGGGTCCCAGAGCGGAAGGACCCCCCACCGCCGAATTGCTGCCGAAGACCTGGAGCAGAAGCTCCGGGTGCCCGGGCCCCACTAGACTTTTCCGGGGCCCCCGGAGCGAGTGAAGGACCCTGCTCCAGGGGCCCTTAAAAACTCTCGTGGGGGCCCCTGCAGGGCCCGGGGCAAATTGCATCACTTGCCCCGCCCCCGCCTCTGGGCGGCCCTGGGACCCCTCAAAGTGGGGAGGGTCCAAGAGCCCAGGCTCCAGCCCGAGCATCTACGGAGCAATTTTACAGCCCCGCAGCCCAAGCCCTGCAAGCCCAAATCAGCTGACATAGGCCAGCCTCTGGTGTTTAATTGCAGTGTGTAGACATACCCAGAGTGGCTGATAAGATAGTATGCTCTGCCTGCCATTTCCAGCAGCTAGGATGCAAGCAAGAATGAACATTAGAGACAGAAACTAGGTTCGCTCTTTTGCTATCCTTTCTTTCTTCCTTGGTGTGTGTGTTTGCTTGGTTTTGTCCTAAAGGAAACCAGACAAGTTATTTCTCTTTTCCGCAAAAAGGACAGTTAATACCATCTAAAAAGTCCATCAAGCAGAGGTATCCCCCTGTAAAAGATTCTATATAGCTAAAGAGAATGGGAATAAGGGAAATTGTTCAAATTAAAACCTTAATTAATTCTTTAAGTTCCAAATGCTTTAACTGTTTTCTGTCCTTGCTTGTGTGTTTAACAAAAGGTTAAAGATTTTTAATGGCCGTTGTTACAATGTGAATAAGTCAGCAAGATCTTTCCATGGAACCCCAGACCACACTTAACGGTTTAATACTATAACAGTAAACAAGGGTTTTATTAACATTTTATCCTTTGTTGGGCAAGAGATATTCCCTTAGCAACACTATAGGTGTGTTCTCTGTGACTAATGTTTGGCTTAGAGAACTACACCTTTGATCCAACAGACCCAGGATTTGTTTACATTCCAGGAATGCTGCAAAGTCCACTTTTTCTTCCCTTGGGCATTTGGGGAGGAGGTGGCTTGGAAGAAACGGACTGTTTGGAGCTGTACTCGTTATTGGTTAGGCTATTTTATTCTAGTTTGTATTAAAAACAGGATAGAAGCTTTTTGAAATAATTCTCTTGACTTTTGTTTACGAATTATAAATCGAGCCATCACAAGCCATCAAAGTGCAGGATTCACCAGTTTTGCACTCTTGGGTCCTGATTCTGCATGTGATGCCCAGAGCCCATATGGAACCTCACTACTTTAATGAGGTTCCATATGGGGACAGGGATTCTATGACGAGATAACTGGCTCTGTGGATGAGGGGAAAGCAGTGGACGTATTATTTCTTGACTTTAGCAAAGCTTTTGTTACGGTCTCCCACAGTATTCTTGCTGGCAAGTTAAAGAAGTATGGGCTGGATGAATGGACTAAAAGGTAGATAGAAAGCTGGCTAGATCGTCTGGCTCAATGGGTAGTGATCAATGGCTCCATGTCTGGTTGGCAGCCGGTATCAAGCGGAGTGCCCCAAGGGTTGGTCCTGGGGCCGGTTTTGTTCAATATCTTCATTAATGATCTAGAGGATGGTGTGGACTGCACCCTCAGCAAGTTTGCAGATGACACTAAACTGGGAGGAGTGGTAGATACGCTGGAGGGTAGGAATAGGATACAGAGGGACCTAGACAAATTAGAGGATTGGGCCAAAAGAAACCTGATGTGGTTCAACAAGGACAAGTGCAGAGTCCTGCACTTAGGACGGAAGAATCCCATGCACTGCTACAGACTAGGGACCGAATGGCTGGGCAGCAGTTCTGCAGAAAAGGACCTAGCGGTTACAAAGGATGAGAAGCTGGATATGAGTCAACAGTGTGCCCTTGTTGTCAAGAAGGCTAACGGCATTTTGGGCTGTATAAGTAGGGGCATTGCCGGCAGATCGAGGGACGTGATCATTCCCCTCTATTCGACATTGGTGAGGCCTCATCTGGAGTACTGTGTCCAGTTTTGGGCCCCACACTACAAGAAGGATGTGGAAAAATTGGAAAGAGTCGAGTGGAGGGCAACGAAAATTATTTGGGGGCTGGAGCACATGACTTATGAAGAGAGGCTGAGGGAACTGGGATTGTTTAGTCTGCAGAAGAGAAGAATGAGGGGGGATTTGATAGCTGCTTTCAACTACCTGAAAGGGGGTTGCAAAGAGGATGGATCTAGACTGTTCTCAGAACAAGGAGTAATGGTCTCAAGTTGCAGTGGGGGAGGTTTAGGTTGGATATTAGGAAAAACTTTTTCACTAGGAGGGTGGTGAAGCACTGGAATGGGTTACCTAGGGAGGTGGTGGAATCTCCTTCCTTAGAGGTTTTTAAGGTCAGGCTTGACAAAGCCCAGGCTGGGATGATTTAGTTGGGGATTGGTCCTGCTTTGAGCAGGGGGTTGGACTAGATGACTTCCTGAGGTCCCTTCCACCCCTGATATTCTATGATTCTATGCACTTGTGCACATTGCAGGGCTGAGGATCTTATGTTGCTAATAACATATTGGACCTGATCACCCTAAATGCTTCTAATCACTGAGGGACCAAACAGCTCAGTTGGATCTAGGATGATTGCACATTTAAAGATCCAGGGCCCCATGCTCCCTTCTGCATCTATGATTGGAGGGAATCCTGTCTCCACAGAGGAGAAAGTTCTTTGCCACATGCTTCCACTCTTCCTTCTCATGCCAAGATAGCTTTTGGCAAGCTCTGTTGCATTCCAGCTGAGGATGTGTTTATCAGTGCTGCTTTTCCACATAAAGGGCAACTGCCCTTTATGGGAATTTAGGACCAAGTCTGCCTGTGACCACCTTATGAAAGCCTTATCAGGGGGTAACTGTCTACCCCAGGTGGCTGATTATTAGGTCCAGGTGCTCATTTACTAAAGATTATCCAAGCTTAGTTAGAGGAAAACTCTAAAAGGAGACAGGAAGCTCTAGTAGGGAGGAGCTCCCTGGAGAAGGCTGAGCAGGGAGCCTAGAGGGTGAGCTGTCTGTGGAACCCACCAGAATGGGGAACCTGTAAGAGGTGCTCTTAGAGAGGGGAGCCTTGTAGGAAGAGGGATGCAGTCAGCAGGTATCCTAGAGGGCCTGGTCTCAGCCAGGGTCTACTAGACAGTGGTCAGAGACTTCGCCTGGCAGGGATCACCTGCTGTCCCTGGGGAAGAGTCACAGTGGACTAACCTCCCCTCACTTCAGAGAAGGCTTTTACTCTGGTAGGGGCAAGAGTCCTAACTCCAGAGGCAAAGACTGGAACTGAGAGAACCCTTGAAGAATCTGGGTAAAGGTGAGCACTAGAATCAGGTGAGAGACAGATTGACTAAGAATGACCCAGTCATGCAGCTGAGATGTTGGGGTGAAAGTTTTGTTTATGCTCTGTACTGGCTTTTCTGTTAATAAATGAGACCCTCCACAAGGAGGTGCTTCTTAGCATCCAACAGTTTGTTTGGACTTCTTGATTCCCACGCGCGTGGGAAAAATCAAGTAAGGGTTCATCTGTGAGGGGGCACACCAGATCAGCCTAGCAGGATGACATGCCTCTACACTGTGCAACGTGCCTTTTCAGAGCAGTCAAAGTATAGACAGTCCCTATAAGCACCACTCCTGCGGGACTTGTGCTCTCCAGTATGGACACGAGTCAGTGTGGTCAAGTAGCAGATTGGCCCCTGCACATTTCCCAAGATCTACCCAGAACTTGGAGACTCCATGATGGGGGTAAGGGCAAACTACACCTCCTGACATTGGAATGAATAGGAAGAATCCACACGTTGCTCTGCTATGCAGGTCCTTCTGATAGAAGGGGAGAAAAGGGCCCTGTATGTTATAATGCTATAAATTTTTATAAATCTCTGGATCAATTTTACCAGTCAGCGCAATTGTCCTTGCAATCTGCTGAGAAATTATAACCCTTATCCCACAAAAAGAAGTTGTGCCTGATATCAGATACTGCACTGGACGTATGCAAACAAAAGTTTGTTTCTTAAGAGCTTTTTTTAAAGGATAATTACTAAAGCAGAATGCTAAGAAAAAATGTACCCAAATATACAAAACTTTAAGAACATTCAGACACTTGGAAACTGAAAATAGAAGCCACATGAAAGTCACTGACCTTTTCTAATTTTTCAAAATGTTCTCTAAGGAACTTCATTGGCCGGTCTGGTTTTGCGATGCAAAGGTTTACAATGCACTCTTTCAAAATCTGTTGGATGTTATGCTTCTGAACATAGAGTTCACATCCCTTCAGACTCTCATCTTCTTCCACATTGCAGGAGGAAGAAGCAGCCATCTTCAGGCTTGTAAACAGAAAACAAACGTAGGTAAGAAAATGGTGCAATTAAGATATCAAAGAGAATTCCTGAAGTCTTTTGTCAAAGCAATTTGAGAGAACTAAAGTATTTTAATATTGTACATCTTCTCTTCACAAGCTAACGATTCAGCACATTTCAATGTTGTGGCACTTCACATGCAAATACTGAATCATGTCATCTCTACAAAATCAACATACCAAGAATTATAAAGAGAGATTTCAAATTATTAGACATTCTTTAACATTTGAAAACAATGGTGCAATAAATCATGTACAATATGAGTTTTAAAGATATCTGCCAGATGACAATTTAGAGTACTGTCCCCGTCGGTATACAAATGGAGTCTAGGTCCCTCTCTTCAGGGTCCTAGATTTCTGTAGAAGATGGAGGGGCATCCGTCTCTAGTAAAATACTTTAACACTCTTTTTAAAAAATATATATGGGGCAGCTCTCTTGCACGAAAGAGGAGTTTGGTGACGAAGGAAAAACATGTTTGATTCCTCCAATTAATGTGTGTTCACCCACTACAAAAGAAAAGGACATATGTTTGTGGTCTATTAGATTTATATTAACTTATATCACAAGATAATTTAAGTTTCATCACCTCTTCTCAATTCCCAGCATCAGAGCATCTTTTGAGGTTTACTTTCAACCCGCAGGAATGTTTCATGAGGGGACAATTTCAAACAAGAGGGATTTTTTTTAAAAAAAGAAAAACAATAGATGAGATGCTTAAATGCTCCCTTGGAACAAAAACGACACAGCAAAATCCTTCATCACAAGAGCCAGATGCTCTTATAAACCTGGCTCAAAATCAATCTGAAACGAGACAATTCTCCCTCTAACTAACTGAAATTTGGGCTAAGGTTGGGGATTATGTCTTAAAGCTGATTTGGAGGGAAACCCCTTCCTCCCAAGAATTCATTTTAAAGCATCTTCCTCCAATGGGAGAGAATGTAGCTGTGCGTTTTACAATGAAGTGGGAGAATCTCATGCTGGAGTGGGATTTGTTTTCGGATGGGGGTGGGGATAGGAAAGGGGGCATCTCCTCTCCTTTCAATTGTCCCAGTTCCAGAGACGACATCCCCTCCCTCAGAGCATCTCCCAGCCTTTGTGAATGGCACCATGGGGGGGAGGGAGAATAAGCAGCCCCCTCCCCTGCCTCCACCACTAGCACCAGGCTTTGTGCTGCAATAAACCCATTGTTGCTGGGGAGCAGCTCCATAGCCGGGGAGAACTGGGGGGATGGAGAGGGAAAGGGGCTGTCAAAACCACAGAGGAAGGAGGACGAGGAACGGTGCCAAACCAGGCTAGGGGACCAGAGGAGCCGTGGGGGAAGGATGTGGAGTCAGAGGGCCCTATATAAATACCTGAGTGGCTGGAGCAGTGACAGCAGCGGCTCTTCTCTCTCTTCCCTTACGCAGGGGGGTGGGGGCTCCTGTTATTCTGCGGTGCAGCCGCCTCCTCCTTCCCTGGCGGCTGCTGCTACCCTTCCTCTTCCTTGACAGCACTGGAAGGTCTCCAGCTGAGGGTTCCCCTTCACCGCCCTGCCCCCCAACCCCAGAGAGCTCGCCTACAAAGCGTTAGGGCGCTGCAGCAGCTCCCCTGCAGGAAGTCCCGTCTGCTGTCAGTCACGCCTAAGCACAGCCTCCCTCCCCACCTCCTGCAGGCAAAGCAGGCTCTGATTCTGGGGGGCTCGGGGGCAGGCGAGGGGGGCGAGGCACCAAAGGAGGGGCACGCAGCCTGCCCCAGGGGCCGCAGCGTGTGTGGGAGAGGCAGACAGATACGCCCGGGGAGGGGCGCCCCCTCCCCCCAGCCTGCGGTCCCTAATTGTCAAAGTGCCCTGGACATCTGGATCTTGGTTTTTGGGGTGGTGCTTAGGAGATGGAGAAAAGGGCCAGAGGAAATGGCCTCTCTGTGACAGGTATACCCATCCTCTGTTTCTACGGCTCATAACCTGGGAGTCTTGCTGCATCCCCAGCTGCCCCAATAGCAGCAGTTGCCAGGGGTGCTTATGAGCTGCTCTTGGCACCGGGGCTGCATCCTTTTGGTTGCCTGTGCCTTTGTCACCCCGGATTAGATTACAGTAGTGCCCTTGACTTGGAGTTACGCCTTGAAACTTCTCGTGTAGAAAGCGGTGGCTTATCAGCAACGTCACCCTCGATGTGCACATGACACCTGTGCTCCACAATCACCAGCTAATGTCCGGATCAAGCTGAAGGGGCTGAGTTTGACCTATAAAGCTCTACCTGGTTTGGGGCTTGTCACTTTCAGAAACTGCCTCTCTACCCTGTGATGTTGCAGCAGTTGTCATCCTGTGAGGTGCTCTGGCTCAGAATTCCAATGTGCTACCATTCTGCTCTACATAACTTCTTATACAACCCTCATCAGCATAGTACCTGAGTCCCTTCTAGTAGTTCCATAAGGAACGTGACTAATCTGTGTCATGAGATACATTTTCTTTCCAGGAGTGGAACCGTGTGCACAGTATAGGTTCTTGGGGTACCCAGGCCTGGGCATCACCTTGTTTCCCCCTGCCCCAAGCATGAGAGAGACTTGCTTGAGCTTAACTGGGTGTCAGCTCCCTGATGCTACCAGCCTGTGAGCCACCCAAGCACTCTCCTCTGGGCTATGCCAGCCCTTACTTTGCCTTGCAGGTTAACAATAGGTGCATCCCATCCCAGAGCCCCTTTGAAGCATTTCCCTATAGCGTCCAGCTCCTTATCCACCAAACACTCCCAGAAACAGCAGGTCTGCTGTCCCCAAGAGGAAAGTGTACACACCAGCTTGTATGATTCAACTCGGGATCAGCCCCTGCTTAATATCCCAACACTTGGATATATTTATAGTGAAAACAACAATATGTTTATTATCAGAGTTAAGAAATAGTAAGAATAATGAAAACCAAAGGTTACATATAGAACAAAATCATAACATGATTTCTAGAGACTAAACTTAACAAGCTAACCTTCTGTCTAAAGGAATTTATCTCACCGCAAATGTCCTTTGCAGCATTTTAACCAAGGCCCTTTGTGATCCCGTTTTCATGAACGTAATCACACAGCCTGATTGCTTCCTAGGAGGAGAATGATCTGGAGTTTTACTTGCCTTCTCCTTATATCCCCAAAAGTTCACTGTCTGTACCAGAATCAAGATAACCTCTGTGGCTTAGTTTCCATTGTGCTGCCTCTCAGTTGATTTCACATCCTCCCATTGACTTTATATGTAAATGACCAGAGGTGAAAGAAGTCGGTATTGTCCAGTACGGCGTACCAGCAAGAGCCAGTACGCCGTACCGGACAGGATTGGCTTCCATGGCAGTGATTTAAAGGGCCCAGGGCTCCAGCTGCTGCGGGGAGCCCCGGGCCCTTTAAAGCGCCACCGCTGTGGGGAGCCCTGGGCCCTTTAAAGCGCCGCCAGAGCTCCCGGGCTCCCAGCCGCCTCTGCAGCTGGGAGCTCTGGTGTAATTTAAAGGCCCTGGGGCTCACAGCCACAGCCGGAGCCCCAGGGCCTTTAAATCTTGAAAGGCCCTGCTTCTTCTGGTTGAGGCCCCACCTCTTCCAGCTGAGGCCACACCCCTGCTCAGGACTCTGGCGTACTGGTAAGTCCTTTAAGTTACTTTCACCCCTGTAAATGACTCTCTATGCTATTAACTTACAATGTTTAATTTACATACCAACAGACAGGTGAATAAACCTCTTTTGCATGACAGAAAGCCAGTTTGTCAACTCTGCCTTGATACACACTTTAAAGCAAATTTTCAGTAGACCTACATAACTCCTTGTATAGTATCAATACATACATTTCACAATGATATTAATGATCATGGTGATTCTGGCTTTTCTTTAAGACCTCACATGCCATATTTTGTTGAACCAGAATGTACATACCAGAAATCTTGCCAGCTGACAGTGAAGGGTTCATCGGTCACAATAGGATTTTGTTTTGGTAGGGCTTTGTTTTGGTCTTTTAAATATATGTGCTGCTATGTAGTTGCAGTGTCAGAAAAGTGTGTCTTGCACTTGGAACAGAAGGTGGGAATGTTTGTGATGGTCCTCAATTCCCCGGGGGAGTTAATTCCAGTCTCTCAAACCAGACCCTGAGAAAGCTCTGTCTCCAAAGACCAGATTTGGTAACCTTCAGGACATGCAGCCTATTCTCCCAGGCTTTTTGGGGGGTGTGGGGAAGGGCAATTAATTGGGGGTGAAAGGAAGCTGTGATGGAGGCTTAGCCACAGTCAGCTAATGTGTTTTGTCCACAATGGATGGCAGTAAGTGGTGTTAACAACATGCTAATTAAAACATGTGAGATAACACTTTTTCTAACACACCTCCATTTTCCCAGTATAGACATACCCTCAATAATCACAGGGTAAAAGGTTAATAAGAGGATATCTCAAGGATATAAACTAGGACAGCTGGTGTTTAATAAACCCATTAATGGTTTAGAAAAAGGCAACAACAATTAAGTGGCAAAACTGGCAGATAACACAACATTATTTAGGCTAGTCAATAGTAGGCAAAACTCTAAAAAAACTCCAGAGAGTCCTAAGCAAGCTAGGCAAATGAGCAGCATAATGGCAGATGAAATTCAGTATCAGTAAATGCAAGGTAATTTGAAAAGAGTAATTTGAATTACTCATAAAAATTGCTAGATTCTAAATTAACTGCAACCACTCAGATACTTTGGTATCTGGTTCATACCAGTCACACATCTTCCCAGTGCACAGAAGTGGTCAGACAAGCACTATGTTGCATAAAGAATGAAAGAGACCCTAATACAGGAGCAGGTATAAATACATGAAAAGATGTGAGTTGCCTTACCAAGTGTGAGGTCAGTCTAATGAGACAATTCAATTGACAGCAGGCTACCAAGGGAGGAAAAATAACTTTTGAAGTGGTAATGAGAGTGGCCCATTTCAGAGTTGACAAGAAGGTGTGAGTAACAGTAGGGGGAAATTAGTATTGTGGAAAATTAGGTTTAGGTTTTTGTAATGACCCAACCACTCCCAGTCTTTATTCAGGCCTAATCTGATGGTGTCTGCAGAACTGGAATTAATTTGCAAACTGGACTCACATCTTTTCATGTATTTATACCTGCTCCTGTATTTTCTACTCCATGCATCTGATGAAGTGTTTTCGTTGTTTTCCCTTATGGGCCAGTTATTCCATAACTGTTCACTATGGGATATCATGCAACTCTTTTAGAAGCATCTGGTAATGGCTACTGTTAGAAACAGATAATACACTAGATGGACAACTGTTCTTACCTAATAAGGCAGATCCTATGGTCTCTGATTCATTTGATTCATTTTGTAAATGTTTATTTTTTGAATGTGTGTAATGTGCCTAGAGTATGAGATAGACACAATTAAAAGACTAAAGGTAATATTTTCATAAGTATCTAAGGAGCCAAAGTCCCATTGAAAGTCACTAAGTGACTTGGGCACTTTTGAAAATTTTATCCTCTACACAGACAGGACTGTTCTGGCCTTTTCTCGGGATCAGGTTAGGCTGTATGTACTCTCCTTCTGTTGTTGATCACTACACTCTGCACAGCTCGCACTGTTCCATAGCCATTCATGCCTGGCCAGTAGATCCACTGCTGGGTTCATCTCAGGCATGCTTAATATCCAAGAGTGTATTATGTATCTGTCTCATGATGTTAGGTCTTAAATCTGCTGGGTTTACTGCTTTGTCCCCTTTAAGCAAAATCCCATCTTGCACACATACCTCATCCTTTCCCAGTGATAGAGGGTAACCTCCTGTGGCTCTTCCGCCTTGCAATCTGGCCACCCTTGAAGTATTGTTTTACTCCCGGTAGCATCCCATCCTGTTCAATGCTTTGGTGGTGGATTGCCTGGAGCCTCCCACCAGATATGCAAAAGTATTGTAGCATGATGATAGACTATCTCCTATTCCAGTCGTTCTCAACCAGGAATCCGGGGCCCCCTGGGGGAGGGCACAAGGAGGTTTCAGGGGGTCCATCAAGCATGGCTGGTGTGAGACTTGCTAAGGCCGAGGACAGAAAACCAAAGTCCTGCTGTGCAGGACTGCAGTCTGGAGTTCCAAGCCCCACCACCCGGGGCTAAAGCCAAAGCCTGAGCAACTTAGCTTCACGATGCCCCCTGTGGCATGGGGCCCTGGGCAACTGCCCTGTTTGCTACCCCCTAATGCTGGCCCTGGCTTTTATATGCAGAAAAACAGTTATTGTGGCACAGCGGGGCCATAGAGTTTCTATAGCATGTTGAGGGGGCCTCAGAAAGAAACTGTTCTATTCCCCAGAGCCATCTCTGTTGTGACTTTCCTGGGCAGTACCTTATACTCACCTCAAAGCATTGCAGTCCCAATAACATGTGCTGTAGTTGTGTCAATGCACTTTACAGTGGCTTTTTTGTGATGCTTTCTAATGGTTTGTGTAAGGCATTTTGTCTGGAAATTCAGCTTTCATGGGGGTCTGAATCCACTTCATGCTGCCTGTTTGCTGGATTTTCAAACTAAGCCAAATTGTCAGCATCCCAAGAATACGCAATGAAATAAGTCTTACTGTGCCAGCTGACTATACTAACTGCAGTTTGTGCTTCTTGTCTTTGTATACTGATGATTGCCTCAGTAAGCCACATCTTTGCCCTGGCTTTAAAATCAAGTCATACATTGAAACCATTATCCCTTTACATTACAGTCTTTGCTCCTGGCCCGCAAGCCATTGTGCATGGGTGGATCCCTACATCTGTGCAGAGTCCTGTGGTAGTGAATGGGGCTCAACACAGGTGCAGAGGTCTGCGGGTGAGCAACAAACTGCAGGACAGTGGCCCAATTGTAGTTTTACTGTAATGCCACCACAAAGTGGATATTAATTGGTCAAATGAGAGATATGCATAGGGACCACGGAGATTTGTTGGGAGTTTGCATGGAGGATGGGGCAATGTGAATATATCTCAATCTGTTTGATATCATACAAATGAGATGCCTCCCACTAATCCCAGCAAGTTGCCAATGCAGCCCCTTGACTGGGCAAAGTTTGGGCAGCCCCAGATTGAGCCAGTATAAACATTTCCCCAATGTTTCATGCTTCAGTAGTCAGAGCTGCCTAGCACCACTTGATCATTGGAGGAAGACAATATGATCACTATCATATTTTTTTAATTACATCACACTTAGGCCAAAATGCCCAAAGGTGGGTAACTCGGCATCTTTGATTATGTATATGCCCTAATTTTCAAATGTGCATAGTCTGAGGACCGATGCACCAGCCACAGTGACCAAGGTGATGACATTGTACCAGGCATCATAGAATGAAGTTCCCAGATCTAGCTCAATCCTGCAAATCCACAAATCTCTGGGACAGCCTCACGGGTGATGCCAGGTAGGGTCAAGGCATGCATCCCTTCGCACATCGATGTAGAGCAGGGGTCAGCAACGTTTGGCATGCGGCTCGCCAGAGTAAGTACCCTAGCGGGCCGGGCCAGTTTATTTACCTGCTGATGCGGCAGGTTCGGCTGATCGTGGCCCCCACTGGCCGCGGTTTGCCGTCCCTGGCCAATGGGGCGGCGGGAAGCCGCGGCCAGCACATCCCTTGGCCCGCGCCACTTCCCGCGGCCCCCATTGGCCCGGGACGGCAAACCGCGGCCAGTGGGGGCCGCGATTGGCCGAACCTGCCGCGTCAGCAGGTAAATAAACTGGCCCGGCCCGCTAGGGTGCTTACCCGCATGCCAAACGTTGCCGACCCCTGATGTAGAGTCTGAGAGCAGCGTGCTGGGGTATTTTTGTCCATCCTGGTGGCATGGCCAAAGAGCATGCAATGCTGCTTTTGAATGCAGCGAGTGATTGGAGGAAGGCCAGATCTCTGCGAGATTATGGGGATTTAGATACCTATTGTGACACACTCAATTTCTGAAGCATGTAGCCTTCACCTTTAATTAGCACTTTACATCTTCAAAGCACTGTGCAAGCATTGCTGTACAATGCTAGAAAAAAGGCCCTGAACCTGCACTTGACTCACCCCCCACGGGTCTAATCACAGTATTGGGGCCAACAATTAGTAAGCAATTTTAAAAGCTTTGACATTCGTCAACATCACCTTGCAAAGTTTCCCAAGTCTCCAAAAGTTCCTTTGGGGTCCTTTTTAACCTTTAAAGCAGCAATCCCCTTTCAGGATATGGGTGATGCAGTTATTTTGGGGATTAATATCAATACACTGGTGTAATGATACTCTGCACTTTGATAGTACCTTTCATCCAAAGATAGGGTAATTATATGAACAAGCAAAAGACAGAGCTTTGGCTTTTTTAATTCTCAGATGCTTACTTTTAAGGAACTGTACCCTACAACATTTACTTAAGCTATGCAATCAGTGTTTCACTCTGATTAGTGGTGTATGCTAACACAAAGCAAGCCCTTCACCCAGCTAAGGGTAGGGTTGCCAACTCTGACTGAAGCTATTCTGGGAGATTCCTCCCGTGACATAATATCATTTTTTTAAAATATCCTATTAAAATCTCCTGGATTGCTTTCAATAGTCACCGGGAGATCAATGCCGATTCCAAGAGTCTCCAGGCCAATCCCAGAGGGCTGGCAACCCTAGCTAAGGGGCAGCCTTTGTGCTGCACCGCATCAGGGGCATCAACTGCACTGCAAACACTGTTAGCGCCAGCTAACACATGGGGAAACTGAGGCAGGGAAGCTGTAGAATGACTTGCCCAAGGCCCCATGGGAATTAAACCCAGCAGTGCTGGCTCTCTGCTGTGCACTTTAACTACTGACCCATACTCCCTCTATAACCCCGTATCACCCCCTCAAACTGTCTCTGCGGCGCTGCAGCGCTTTGCTGGGTGAGACCCACGCCAGTGTCCGGCAGAGCCCCCTGCCAATAAAGTTTCTTGCATGTTGAAATTGCCGTAAAGCATTTGTTTACTGCCGTGAAAGCGGCCGCTAGACGAGCAGAGTCCTTAGTAACGGGCCGCAGCGAGCGGCCCGAGCCTCCCTAGCGACGATCCAGCATGGCTGAGGACGGGGCTCCGGGTGACCACCTCCGGGCCGCGGACCTGGTCAAGGCGCTGGGCCGGCACCTGCGCGGCCTGCAGGAGCCCGACCGGGGTGCGCGGCTGCGGGCTCTGCGCGCCATCCGGGCCGAGGTGCAGGAGCGGCCGCTCTCGGCCCTGCTGCTGCAGGAGGTCTTCGCCAAGCAGCTGCTGTGGCCGCTGGTGCGGTGCCTGGTGGGGGATCCGGCCGAGCGCTGCCGGGAGCTGGCCGTCCAGCTCACCTGCCACGGCCTGCGTCACGGCGCCCGGCCCGCTGAGGCCCTGCCCTGCTTGCTGCCGGCCCTGGCCCAGCGCCTCTGCTCGCCGCAGGGGCAATCGCAGGAGCCCTGCGAGGAGCTGCGCCTGGCCCTGATCCAGCTCCTGAGCCTCCTGCTGGAGCTCTGCGAGGCCGCCCTGGCCCCCTACCTGCCCGAGATCACCCGCATCCTGCAGGCCACCCTCCTCGACCCCTACCACGAGGTCAAGCGTGAAAGCTGCAGGTGTGCGGCCGCCAGCGCCAGGGCTATGCCAGGTGGGACCCGGGGAAGGGAGCCAGGGGGCCTGGAGTGGCCTGCGAGCTGCAGGTGCACAGGGTCCTGTGCTCCGGGTTAGTGCCTGGGGAGGAGAGAGATGGTGGAGGAAGCCAGGGAGGATGAGGGATCTGCAGGAGCGTTGTTAGTGGCCCTGAGGATGAAGAGGGTGAATTGGGGGTGGAACTCAGGGTGCCGGGCACCTGGCTGAAGGAGTTGCAGGTATGTGGACAGTGCTGCTCTGGCCATCCAAACTGGGGATGGGGGAGTATAGGGCAGGGTAGAAAGAATGGGATCAGAATTACAGGGAACAAGCTGCAGCAGGAGGAGGGTGCTGGGATGGTCATGGGACTGGGATGATAGTGGCAGAGATGTAAATGTGTTGTTATCCCAGTCTAACACACTGTGCCAAATGAGACCATATATATACATAAACATAGTGATATAAATCAGACCCATGTCCAGAAGGTGCTACATAAATGCATGTTTGCATAAGGTCTGCTGTATGCATACATATGAAGACAGAGCTGAGCTTTCTCTCTTTCTCCTCTAACAGAACACTTTCATATGCAGTCAGAATTTTTGATAAAACCCTTAATGCAAACAGTTTCACACCAGCACTTCCGAGTCCGTGTTGCTGTGATTCAGGCCACAGGAACGGTGATACAGTTTGGCAACGGAAGGTCTGTAGATGATGTTCTCTCTCATCTGGCCCAGCGACTTTTTGATGAGATTCCTCAGGTAACTCTACTTTCTTTTGTCTAGATTTTGCCCCTGCCTTCATTAACATATTTCTAGGGGTAAAAATAATGTAATAAAATATCTGTTCACTTCTTAAGACCAGCAAAATTGTGTTTCTAACTTCATTAAGATTTTCGGCTTCAGCTGAATATAAGTATTTGTACATTAATGTATAAAGTTGACCAAGTAAAAATTAGCCACCAAGGAGGGATCCTCAAAAACGAGGGAGGATGGCATGTTCTTGTGAATAAAACTGTAATACTCAACTTTTGGGGGAAGGATGTGCAGTCTAGTATCAGAAGTTCTGGATTGTGTTCCAGTCTGTGCTACTCCTAGCTACATAACTTTGAAGAAGTCACTTAGGACCAGATTTTTATGGGAGTTAGGTGCTTAAATATTTCTAAAAATCTAGTCCTTTAGCTCTTTTGTCCCTCAGTAATATGTGTATAATTGAAGAGAACTCTTTTTGTTTTGTTTTATGAAGGTCTTTCAGGGGGCGGACAGAAATCTTTGTAATATCAAAAGGATTTGCAATAATTCTTCAGCACAGTAGTATTTAGCAGATAGGATATTTGAAAACCATGTAAACCAGAAAATCTAAAGTGTTTGTTGACAGAGTTGAGTGATAGCATTTATGTTCTCCCTGCACTCTTAGGGCTTGATCCAGCAAGGGACTGAGCACTCCGGTCTGTTCCAGCAAAACACATATGTAAATGTTTAAGCATATGATTGGTTTCATTGACTTTTAGTGGGATTATTCATATACATAAAGTTAAGCACACCCTTAAGTACCGTATATACTTGTTCATTAGTCCATTCATTTATAAGCCGACCACCCAAAATGAATAGGTAAAAATAGCAAAAACTGTATGACCCTTTCATAAGCCGACCCTATATTTCAGGGATTGGAAAACTTTGGCTCCCAGCCTGTCAGGGTAAGCCGCTGGTGGGTCAGGACGTTTTGTTTACCTGGAGCGTCTGCAAGCATGGAGCCCCTCAGCTCCCTGTGGAATGGCGAACCGTGGACACAGGGAGCTGAGGGGCTCCATGCCTGCAAATGTTCCAAGTAAACAAAATGACAGTGTATTAGATATTCAATTCAATGATTCCATAGAGTTTAAAATCATCAAATTTTGGTGTAGACCCGTTTATAAGACGACCTCCACTCTTTGATGCGTCACTTTTTTACCAAAAATATTCGGCTTATAAATGAGTATATACGGTACTTGCTGGATTGGCCATCTAGCAGAACTGAGTGCCTGTGAAGAATGTTATCTCAGGATGGGGGAACACAAGCATTTTAGGTTAAATGGAGTTTCATAAAATCTAGATTTTACCATATCTACATCACATGTGTTAGGCTTTGAGAGCCTTGCTTAAAATGTGCTGTATAAATGAAGGATATTATTTTTTTATTAGTAGAGGGTGCCATGTTTTTACCTAATTTCATAATGTACTCCCTCTAAGTACTATTGTGATTTAGAATGAGTCGGACTTTATCTACCATTTAAATGGAAATACTCTATGGCCTAGTCTGCACTGCCACTTTACAGCGCTGCAACTTTCTCGCTCAGGGGGTGAAAAAACACACCCCTGAGTGCTGCAAGTTTCAGCCCTGTAAAGTGGCCACAGCAGCGCTTTAACATTGCTAGTGAAGATATATCCTATGTTGGGGCTGTACTTCAGGTAATGATGAGCTAAGATAATGATGATCAGGACATGTAGGCAGTCTGCTACCGCAGTTTGCCTGATTTTTTTTTTTTTTTTTTCCCGCAAAGCTTACTTGTCTTGTATGAAAGTTCATTATTTGTGTGTTTTATTGTTTTTGTAAATACATTTCATAAATGGCTCTTCTAGACACTTTGCTAAAGTTTACTCTAAGGTTTTTGTTTTCAGAGTTTTTCCCTTCAAGTTATGGGACTGTAGTAAAATTTGCAGTGTGTTGTTTCTTTCACCTTCCTAGGTTCGGCGAGCTGTTACCAGTGTTGTTGGAGAATGGCTATTGCACCTGCGGGATAGATATTCTTACTTTCACAAGTTGATTCCTTTATTACTCAGCAGCTTTACTGATGAAATGCCTGAGAACAAGTAAGCAGAACAAAGGATCCAGTTTTTATAGATAACTTGTATTAAAGTGCTTCTACGCTCAGGTCGGAGTTCTGGAAAATGTCCTGCTCTTCTATTTAGCTGATTTGCTTATTTCTATACACAACTCTTCAGTAATTATTTTTTTTTGTTGTTTTTTGTTTTTTGTTAGTGCTGCATTCAAATAAGTGTGATTATAAAAAGGGTAGAGGAGGTTGTATTCTTCTCAAAAGGGTTTTTTCCCCAGCTAGTTGAGATCCACATTGTTTATTTCTGTAGAACTTAAGCTTCATTTAAAAAAAAAAAAGCTTCTAGCCATTACAGTTGCATAAATGTATCTGAAGTTAGTGTTTATCCCAGTGTATTCAAAGAAGTCTTCCAGTTGAGTGTAGAGGGGCTTCTCGTTTTCCATCTGTCTCATTTAAAAATGCTTTTGTTATGTATGTATGTAAAGATGGTGGTTCAAACACTTTGGTTTTACACTTTAGGCAACTGGCTGTGAGCTATTGGGAGAGGATAGGCTTGCAGTGGGAAAAAGAGAATGAAGAAGACCTTAAGGATAAGCTTGACTTTTATTCAGCACCATCTCATTATCCTGAAGGAGGTGAGTATTGTAGAAAAGCATTCAGGATGCAAAATAACTGGCTCAAGAAGCTCCTCTTCAGTAGCTATGTTTGCATAAAATATATTAAGAAAAGGGAAGAAGAGGATGTGAAAAATAAGTACTTGAAGGCAGTTGAAGCAGTCATAGTTGTCTATTGGGCTGATCTTGTGAGGTGCTGAGTGCCCTCAGCTCCCACTAAGTTAAATGGGAGCTGAAGGCACTCAGAGTTAAGCTCTATGTATATATTTGCTTAAGGGTAGGATTTTCAGAAGCTGTTCAGCATTGGTTTCAATTAGAGCATTATTTCAGTGGTGAAACTCCCATTGACTTCAATGAAAGCAGAGTTAGGCCTACACTGAGTGCATTAGAAAATCCCATTTTAATGAACTTAACCACAAACTTTACATAAATCTTACTTGCAGCTATAAAGATTGTATAGAATTGGTGCAAGTGCACAGATAGGCTTCACAAGTTTTCTACAGAAGATATTTTTCCTTTTCCCCCAGTAAGAAACATGTTTCTCCATGAAAAAAATACCCTAGATATCAGCCTGAATTAAAAAATAAACAAAACAAAACCACATGACTTTGTATTTGGTTAGCATTCATAGGTTATGCAGACTTTAATAAAGAAACTTCAACAATTTCTTCTTTGTTCTGTATTGATACAGAACTCATTTTTGTCAGTCTGTCATGTTTTATTGTAGTGTATGTCTTTGCAACATTCTATTCATATCTCTTAACATTAAAATATCTTGGTCTACCAAGCTATCACATCTAATGAAAACTAAACCATTAAATTATAGGCTCAAGTACACATACTTGTGCTAGCTCTGTGAGAGTTAGCATGAACATAAATAGCAGTGTTGTGATAGCATAGGTAATGGCAGTGAAGGCATGGCTGGGCTGTGCCAAGTATGTACCCACTGGTTTCAGGTGGGATTATACTCAGTACATCTCAACCTTGACTCTACTGCTGCTGCTACCCATGTTACTGCAAATACACTGCTATTTATACTCATGCTAGCTCGCCTCAAACTAGTGCAAGTATGTATACATGAGCCGGGAGAATCACATCCCTAGCTCGTTGTGCGGACACAGCCATATAGCATCTATGAAAACAAAGACAGCTATGGGCTATTGTTCAATACTGTGGATGATTTGGAAAACTGAATACTTTTCTAGCATGGATGCAATCTTTCTACCACTGCCCTAGGCTGTGATACTAAAATGACTCCTGGATGCCAAGTCTGTGTGTAAAGTAGCTTAATCTGGTTTACTGAATATACTTTCTTGGTTTGAATTTTATGGTTTGAGCTAGATATGAGGTCAACATGAAGTAGTTTTCAGACTTGTCAGTCTGTATGACAAGTGCCTCAACCACTGCTGAACAGTAGCTTTCAGATATAATGGGGTTTGCCATTCATCACATAGCCAACTCCCCCAGGGTAACAACTAAAATTAGTACAAGAGGAGGAAAGAAAATGCAACAAAGACCAAGTCTGGTGTATTTGAGTGTTTCCGGTAATCTAATTCTTGCATGATCCTCCAAACAGGAGTGTCAATGATGACTAGTAACTAGATGTTATTTCAGTAAACATCTATGAAAATGTAAGTTGGATCTTATTCACTAAATAAAAGGTACTTCCCTCTCTCTGTAGAAGAGGGTTCAGAGAGGCACTTAATCCAGCCTTGGGAATTCCTGTTCGTCATCTGCATTTCTGTCTCCTGCTCTCTTACCTTTTCTACTGCTATTCATCTATTCAGACTTGCATCTCCGTTTTAATTAGTTACCATAATCACTGCCTTAATCAGCCGTAGGGATCTCTTTACCCTCTCCTCAGCCTCCAGAATTTTGGATCCCTCATCTTCCCTGAGCTGGAGGAAGAGGAATCTGTTAATAATTGAGACTATTTCAGAAGTATTATACATTGCTAGTACCTTTACTCTGACCGCTGCAGTCATTGGCAGAATATGCCCACACTCTCAAAAAGAAGAGGCAGTACCTGAAAATGAGAATATATAAGTAAACTGTACTGTTAACCTTAAAATAAACAAAACCCAGATTGTGTTTTCACTAGTAAGGAGACTTACATGCTTGCAAAATGTGGTTGGGGAATATCTACACTTCAGAAAAATTTAGGATTAAAGTCAGAAGATAAGGCCAAAATTATTCTTGGCACATCTAATGGTCAGAATGCACAACAGCTTGGGCTGATGGCTAGAATTAATTCATAAATATAGACATTTCCATCTTCTCCTAAAAGTGTTATCCTAGACCCAGTTTCAACATCTGTTAATATTTTCCTATAATATAGGAGCCATTTTCTTTTTTTTAAATTAAAAACAAAACCCATCCACTAGTTGCAGTTCAGTGAATTTAGAAGTAGTGCTGCTCTTTCTCAGTCCCAAGAGCCATATGGTTAGATGTACATCCACAGTATTGCAGCTCTCTTGCAAAATTCAGATTTATTGAATGGCATCATTTCAGGTTTTCCTGTAACCTCAGGAGTCATATTTTTCCACCTGAGTCAAAGCTGTTCTGTTATCACGAATAAAAGTAGATGATGAGGGACATAGCCATATAAGGCTAAATTGTGATACCTTTATTCACGTTTGGTAACACTTTACCCTGAAAATAGTCCCGTTGGCCTCAATGGGACGTCACATAAAATAGCCTCTCTCACACGGAGTATAAATTATCACAATCTGGCCCAAAATAATTGAAGAGAGTGAGGTAGGACTCATTACCATTTGCAATTACTGCACATTGAAAAAGGGATGAAACGATATTGCAGTCCCCTCCACTCAGCAATAAGATGGGACTGGATAGCATGGCATGGATCGCTTGGCAATTGTCCAGTTCATTTTCCCCTGAAGCATCTGGCATTGGCTTCTGTCGGAAGACAGGATACTGGGATAGATGGACAGACCCAATATGGCCATTCTTATATTTATGTTAAGCTGTTTTTAAGGCAGAAATCATGTGGGGAGAGGGAGAAGAGATGAAAAGGGCGGGTGGGGGAATGAGAGACCCTGAAACATTAAGTCCTTCCTAAACAGTGAGACTGAGACACAGCATTCATGGAATAGTATGAAGCACAAAAAGAAATTGAATGGAGGAAAAGCTGGCTTCAAAATTATATGAAACTTGTAAGCAAATGTAAAGTCGGCCAGCAGAAGGGGAGAAAATGGAAGCAGTTAAGGGAAACTACTGTACCTTCTCTATTTTCCAAGGAAAACTAGGTGTGCAACCTAGTTATTTATAGGTAGCTTTAACATTTCTGTTGTGGTATGAAGCTTGTTTCCTGTCTTAGGTTTGTAAAGTTAATGTTTAATACTATGCATATGGATGTTGGTGAGAGAGAGGGTTAAAGTGGGTAATTTATTGATTTGTACACTCAGATTTAACAGATCAAAACACTTTTATGGTGTGAAAGAACAAGATCATGCTTGACTTGTCCCTACCTGCCAATCACGTCACAGAATCCCCAGCAGCAAAATCCTTTCGATGACAGTGGGTTCCGGAGTTCTTTCTCTTTTGAAATTATATTTTTGTTCAAATTGTTTTGCTTGGTAATGCTTGAATGAAAGGGGAAACACTTCATAATGGTAACTGACTTGACAGATCTGCTTAGCCTTCAAGGCAGTCAAGTTGATCTGTTGTTCTTTTTATTTTTTCTTTCTGTGATGTAAGTGATATTAGCTTTGGGACATGTAAATGGTAAAGAATGCTTTTGCTTCCTCTAATATTTGTCGTGTCACAGGCTGTTCATATTAATAGATGGTCAACCTCATGAATTTTTATATAATTACCCATCACTCATATTTTTCCTTTGTAAAGATAATGATAGGTTTTTAAAAATATCTGCAATGAAGGTTGAGGGAAATTTTTGCCCTTTTCATGAATTGTGTGGTCGGTATTCTGAATGTAAAAGAGCACTCTAAAGCAATCTTAATAGTTGTGAAATAATGCTGCTGTTTGTTATCCATATTAAAATTAGGGTAGGACGGAGGAAGAAGAAAGTTTAGTAATAAAAAAAAGAATAACAGAAACTAGTATGACTTTTCTCCTAATTGATTCTAAAACATTTTAATTTACCTTTGGAAAGGATTGTCATGGAAAGGATATATTTTATCCTCATTGTTATAAGTAGTTATTTGTGGTATGGTATTGCCTGAGGCCACAGTTGAGACAAGAGCCCTATTGTGTTAGGATCTTTACAGACACATAGAAAGGTTACAATATAAATAGACAAGATATACAAAAGGTGGGTGAAAGGATGTATTATACCCTTTGACAAAGGGGGAACTGAGACACAGAAAGTAAGTGACCTGTCTCAAGTCACATAAGCAGTTTGCAACTTCCTCACAATTTTGAATGAAGGAGCTGCCACTAGCATGAAAGGTGATCATACCTCTGAAAGAGTACTTCCATTGGTAATAAAAGCAAATGCTTGCTCAATGAATTTTGTCCTTGAGTCTCCATGCAGAGGCCATTGCCTACTTTGCATTACAGCACATCATGCTTAGCACCCTATTGAATACCTGTGGGTACTTTATCATCCAATGGTTCGTGAATCAGAAAAGAAACTATAACCATGACAGCACATCCTGCCTATTATCGCTTGGTTTCCAAAAGCCTGATGAGTCTGAGGCCTTGGCTACACTCGGGAATTCACAGCGCTGTGAAGCGCAAGTGTAGTCGCGCCGCCAGCGCTGCGAGAGAGCTCTCACAGCGCTGTATGTACTCCACCTCTCTGAGGGGAGTAGCTTGCAGCGCTGTGAGCGAGCGTGCAGTGCTGCAGGCTCTGATTACACTGGCGCTTTACAGCGCTGCACTTCCGGGGGTGGGGGGGGCGTTTTCACACCCCTGAGCGCAGCAAGTTTCAGCGCTGTACAGCGCCAGTGTAGCCAAGGCCTGACTAATTCTCCTCTTGCTTGCTCTCTGATTAAAGGCCTTAGTTGAATTTTGTATGGGCCTTGAGTTTTGGAGTTATTACATGTTCTCTCAGAATATAGTCAAAAATATCCTCCAGAGCTAAAATGAATAGTATTCATCGGCTTCTGTTTTTATTTTTTTCTCCTCTGCCTTCTCTTTAGCACTGGCTTCCCAAATCTCTTTTCCTGAAAACTTAAATAAGTGAAAGTGAGGCTATTAAATTTTCCTTCAGAAGCATTCAAACATACTAAGGTTTCTTATCCTATAGTTAAGCTCAACAACTCTGGAATGGGTCCCTTTATACTACTCAGTCCCTCTGATAAGTTGATAGTTTTCACTTGAAGAATCTAGGAATTCCCTGAGAAAAAGAAATTGCTATTCTAGGAACTATTACAGCCACTGGAGACCTCACAGAATCTGCACCAAACTCTTGAACCAGATCAGACTTTGCTTCAAATGTTATCATCCCAGATTACTGTTTTTAGGAAATAACCTCCTCCTACACTACGTGCAACATCTTCACGAATGTTTTATATTCTAGAATGGGTGGCAACACATCTTTAAAATGCCAAGATCAGTGAAGATGCACCTTCAAAAATTGGTACTAAGAGCAGGTCACCATTCAATATTGGCACCATTTACATTACTGGTCCTGTTTCCAGGACCTTCTTTGGTGTCCTCTTCAGTGTTGTATTTACCTACACTATTTTCAGATAAGGGGCAAATTCAGGCATCTCCTATGAATTAATGCATATCATCAGGGATATGTGTTATAGTATAGGAGTACTTGTGGCACCTTAGAGACTAACAAATTTATTAGAGCATAAGCTTTCGTGGACTACAGCCCACTTCTTCGAATGCATCCTGTTCTTTTTGCGGATACAGACTAACACGGCTGCTACTCTGAAACGTGTTATAGTATAGCATCTCCTGAGTGAGATTGATGGGGGAACAGCAAAGCTGATCAGTTTTGGTGTTCCTACCATGAAAGATAAAACATACCACAAGAGGGAACCTTGGCACAACATATTAGTTAAAATAACATTTTTGTTAGTATTTAATTGCATCATTTTTTTAACTTGTTTCTAGTGGAATTATTTTAATGGAATTTACCACTGGTAGGAAAGTGAGCTACTTCATGAGCCAGTCTTTGCTACAGAGCTGTATGAGACAATGTTCTGATCACAACAAAAGTGTTTCGCAATGTTGGGCAAACCGCACCCCCCACCGCCCATGCTGACCAGTTGCATCAGTTTTTGTATTCATCTTGCTTGCTAAAGTTTTGCATTTAAGTCTTCAATGAAAAGATTAATAGATAATTGCAGAGCATTCTGAGGAAATTACCTGGTAATTTTGTACTTCAGTCCTAAGAAGTTAATAATTACTTTAAGATTCCTTCCTGCCATTTACTTTTACTGCCAAATTGCATCTGATAGTGTCTCTCTAGCTATGCATGATAAAAGAGAAAAGGATGATTTACCACTGAGTCTTATGTATGTCTTGAAATAAGATTAGGAATTTGTGGTGTCTTGTTGCAAGATTTGTATTTAGCTATGTATCTGTACCATATGTTTTATATTTCAGTTTCTGGTATTTTAAGTTCCTTTTTATTCTTTGTAATTATGTTTTAACACTTGCCTCTATTTGCTTCCTTTTCAAAACGTATTTTAAAAAGAATTCCATGATAATGACTGATTCATTGTAAATCTATATTTCAACATCTAGAATTCCTCCTTTTCCATTATGGGCTATAATGCATTTTCTTTAACCACCCTTTTGTACTCGCAAGCTAATGAACCTGACACCTCAGCCTTATTGTGCTTTGATCTCATGATGACAGACGCTGCAGGTGCGGGGGGGTGGGGCGGGAGGGAGGTTGAAGACTGCCCTAATATTCAATGCCATCTTAACAACTGAATGACTTTCCATTGAGCAACCATTGCCTTGGGATACAGGTGCAAACAGTTTATAGTGAAGGGGAAAAATTCTTTGACAGCAGGTAGCTACAGGGATTAAATGTCTGCATTTGAACATCTGAAATGAAGGAACTATTGAAAAGGAATGGTCAGAATCCTTTAAAAAAACCTTCTGCCTCAGGTCAAATAGAATGCCACTCCATATTTGTTTTCTCAAGCAGATTTCTTCATTTGACCTTTGCTATTCATTGTCAATTTTTATAATCCCAAGTGCTCTCTTCCATACACAAAAGAAGCAATAATCAAACAGTCTCTTATGTTTTAAAGAATTTTATTTTAAATAGGTACTTCATAGGCATTTTTAATAAACCTTTTTTCACCTTGTCCGATTTCAATCTTTTTTTTTTATACCCAATGCAGTTTACCTATGATAAGCATTTTTTTTTTTTTTTTTTTTTTTTTTTAGCCATATAAGCAAAATGCCCTGAGACAATTGAAGAATTTATTTTAGGGAGTTTAGACATAATTACGATATCAGTAATATGAAGTACAAGGAGGCACATTCGCCAATTCCTGCTCTGTTCTGACACCCTGAAAAGAATTTTTTTTCTTTTTTGAAACCTGTATATAATGTTTCTCATGCTATTTCAAAGTCTTCTGACTGCTGCTTGCTGTCTCAGATTATGTCTGAGCCACTAACACCACCAAGCTTGTTTTGAAAAAGTCCAGCTTTTCTTGTTTTTCTTTGTTTGCTTCCGTTTGATTTTTAAAATCAAACCTCTCTGGCATTATAACAGTAAAAAGGAGATTATCTTTTTGTGTCATATGCTTTGAGATTGGCTAAAATGCATTTGCCATGTTGGGTGGTGAGCTTCTTATTTTCCTTCCTCTCTCCTTTATAATTTTTTTTTTAAATAAAGCATGTAATGTAAACACCAACTTTCCAATCATATAAGTGCTTTGAGCTCTACTAATGAAAATTGCTATATAACACCTGGGTGGTATTAATATTACTTATTAAATAACTACATTTTCAAAGTGTAAAATGGAGTTTTTAATTGAGCAATGCTACTGAAGTCAATGACACTCTCTCAGATAAAGCCACATGCAGTGCTTTGAATCATGTACTTCACGTAGAAGCAAAGAAGACATTACTTTTGTTATGAATCAACACCATTAACCTTTTCTAAAATTTTCTGCAAAGCATTTGTAGTGCTTTTCCTGAACTTTTCTTCTGTTTTTTTTTGTTTTGTTTTGTTTTGTTTTTTTCTTTTCTTCTTCTAGTGGTTCGACCAGAATTGGGATGTCGGGAGCTTGTTACAAGAAACCTCTCCAAAATTCTTCCAGGTCTCTGTCACGATGTAACAGACTGGGTTGAAGGCACCAGAATAAAAGCATCTCAGCTTCTGTTTATATTGTTGCTACATGCAGAGGATCACATTACACAGCATATGGAGCTACTGCTTAGAACTTTGTACCGCGTATGCTTAGATGAAGAGAATAATGTGGTTAGAAATGTAAGTTTGACTTTTTTAGATATCTACAATACCCTAGAGACCCAATCTTAAATAGTCTTGAGTGTGTCCTGTATGGGGCTACTTCCTTCAGTTCTCACTGAAGTCTAGGGGAGGAGAGGGAAGTGCTCAGGATTGGGTCCATATGGCTTAAATTAAACTATTTTTAATGAACTGAAAATAAGTAAAATGATATTTTAAAATTTAACATGTTGGGAAAAGTCCCCATCCTGTAATTGGGCTCAAAGGAGCATTCGACACACAAACAATTAACAACATGAGTGAACTGGGCCTATAATTTCTCTCCCCTCTCGTTTCTTTCAAGGGTCCTAAACTGATGAGTTGCCATCTCACTCTTCCCACAGGATATAAAATAATGTTACAATTGCCACTTGTTAATAGAGCTTTGCATTTCTTTTACAAAATGTTTCAAAGAAATATTGTTATGGGAAAAGATGATGCTAGTGATTATGTTGAACTCAGTAAGAGTTTTGCCAGATGCATGATCAAGACCCCCAGTAGTTTTAAATGTTTTTAGGGAGGATGTTAAACATTTTGTAGATTTTATGTGTATTTGTTAAAATAAATTTTATTTTTGTATGATTCGTGTGAAGACCAAAACTGAGACTATTTCACCTCTGATGCCAACAAGTGAAGCATTAACAGCCTCTTAAAAATCATAAGCAGCAGATTTAAGTGTCAATGCCTTGGGGCAACACATTCCATTTTAAAAATATGTGCAGTTCATGCCCTTTCTAGTTAATTTCACTTGTTATCTCTTAGTGCATAATCTAACCATAACATTAAGGTATGTTTATTTCGTCTGATTGCCATCAGTGTTCAGATACATCAGTTATACAAGTAAATGCTTCCTTCCCACTGCTGTGTTTAGACAAGAAATAGAACACTTTTTCTAATAGATTTATGTAAGCCAGTGCCTTAAAATACACAGTTCTTATTGATTTTTATCAACAGGCAAAACTTTTATAGATTAACAGTCATGGCTGCATTTACAAAATAATTAAACCAAATTTTTCAAAGGGTATAAAGGACAGATTTTTTAAATAATTTTAAGAACTAAATCTTGTTCCCGTTTATTTCTTTTTACTGCCACCAGAACACACGAAAAATAAGCTGTAGCAAAAAGTTCCATTGCCAATTTCCAGGTTTTGTTACTTTCACATATACTGGCTGCAGATAGTCCAGGCAATGTCAACAAAGGTTGGTTTTCCAAATCAAGCTTCTATATGGGTTAGTGCTATGATTGAAGCCAAATGGAGTCTGGATCCCATTTCTTATCCTTACTTCTCTCTGCACCCTCTGCATTCCTTCTCTTCTCACAGACTGCACCCTCCTCCCATATACTAGATTTTAGATCTCTTCACACCCATTCTCTCCACATGTCTGGTCCTGAGCCATACCACTTTAGGCTGAAGTTGAGTCTGTTCTCACAAGCTAAGCAGAGGTGCACCTGATCAGTACTTGGAGGAAGAAAAACTCAGAATGCTGTAGGAAGGAGTACTGGTAATTCAATTAGGGGCATTCTCTGCCCTGTGAGTCATCACTGAACCAATGCCTGAGCATTGGGTTAGGGGATTCTAAGGGTATGTCTACACTGCAGTTAAACATCCATGGTTGGCCTGTGTCAACTGACTCGGGATCAGGCTGCGGAGCTGTTCAGTTGCTGTGTACACGTTCAGGCTTGTGCTGGAGCCTGGGTCCTGGGACTCCTCTGCATGCCAGAGAGGGTACATAGTACTTGGCAGCCCTGCTAGCTACAAGAATGAAAGATTGAAAGCAGCAGGCTCTTCCTGTATGGAGTACACAATGCTATCACTAGGCTGCCGCGTATACTTGACTCCTCCGCATGCCAGAGAGGGATACAAAGGTGCTTCTCTAAAACACAGTTTTGAGAAGAGTGTGAATGCAACAAAAAATGGATTACTTCTTTTTTGAGTTGGTTATTTATATATATATATAAAAATCAGGGTGGGGGCAGTGCCTCAGACCAGTTTTTGCAGAGGTCGGGGGGACCCTGAACCAGGAAATCTGGGACATCTGGTCACCCTAAGCTAGAGATCTATTACACTGTGCTTTACAACTTTCTCATGAAAGTTTGAGTCTGATGCTGAGAAGGGTGCTTGCATGCCTTATTATGAGCTTTCTGAACACATGTCAAGAAAATTTTTTCAAGCATGTAGTCATTACTGAGTGAGCGGAAAGGCCTATAAGCCAATTGCTGAAGTATTTAAAAAACAGCTGGAATCATAAAAAGAGGAAGGGCCAGGATATGATGAATGGTCTTTATGTTTTCAAAATAATCCTCAAGTTATATTTATTCTCTTTTACAGTGTGTGAAAGCAGCAGAGTTGATTGGAACATTTGTTAGCCCTAAGGTATCTCTGAAGTTACTGATGTCAGCCCTTGAAAAAACACCTATGCCTTCTTATCTCATGATTCTAGCTGCAGTGATACGAGGTTGCCCAAGACAAGTCTTAAAGCCTCATTTGTCTTATCTTGCCAACACACTCTCACAACCTGAGATCTGTCAGCGATCTGAAGAGGTAAGGATAAATGGAAAATCCAAAACAGCCAGGACTTAAACCACTGGTTCTCAGATTTTAAGTCTTAGCATACCAAATCTAAAAGCCAAAAGTGATTGGCAAACCACTTTTGTTGTTTTTAAGTGTACTCATACTATACTTCAAATCCACCTGGGTGCCTCCTGATTGTGGCCCACATACCATAATTTGCAAACCACTGAGTTAGACTGTACCTTACCTTAATATAACTTTATTTTTTTCAATCTGCAAAATTGTGTGTAAAATTTTCTAAAGTGACAAGTCCCCTTTTTGTACCATGGAAATACCAAAATAATAGAAGTTCTGTTTAAATTATTGTGCAAACAAGTCTTTCATTTGTGATTGTCAGTTTGCACACAGTCTTGCATATGATCAGTTCAAACTACACTGGGTTATTTAGGTCTTAGTTAATATTGTTATAAGATATTGATATTTTCCCTCACATCAGAACTTCAAGTTATCTACATTAGGCTAACTTTCTGCTTTTAAACCTATGAACATCATTCCCATGTATTGCAGTGGGAGTCAATTGGATTAATCCGAAAGCACCATTTGGCCCTTGTTTTGATAAGTTCATAGTGTACAGAATCCAAACAAATGAATGTACTTTGACCCTTCCCAGCCCTGCAGTCCAGCTAAATAAAAATGATTGATACAAAGCATTTTCTTGGCAATAGTGATTGGCATGTTATATTTCACAAAGAGGTGCTTTCTTTTATTAATGCTAGTTTTTTTGGATATTAATATTTGATTTTTAAAAGGCAATGGTCAGTATGTTTAAATGTGCATTTAGGAACACTCTTTGCAAAAAACTTTAGGATTTAAGCTTCCTAGGTTTGGGTTCCTTCATCCTAAAAATGCAGGATGAAGACACTTCCAACATGATAAAATTGCTCTTATGCACACACATAACTAACGTGCAGTAGATGGATTTCATGGGATGTGAGCCTGAAGGCAGTTCTTACTATACTATTTTGAAGTGCCTGTATTCTTTGTGAGCCATATAGTTAAAGTGATGTGTACAATTAATTAGCATTAAGGCATTGCATGTATTTTTTTTTTCCTTTGGTGTACTTCCTCTCCTGTTACATACAGAATAATTAACACAGGCGAAGGAAATGTAATTGTTCACCTGAAAGAGTTCAGCTGAAAGGACCCTTAGATCTCAGTATCTTGACCCTTTCAGCTTGGTGTATGACAGTTTCTTTCTCCAATATGGAGTGGGCTCTCTAGTGTAACAGTTGAAATTACAGAAATTCAGGAGTTCTTCACCCCTTTCTTCTGTTTCTGGATCTGCAACGTGTTCTGTTATTGGTATACAAGAAAAATCCATACAGTCTACCAAGCCTTCTTAATTAAAATTCTAGCTTTCTTTCCAGCAGGAGTTTGAAATGTTAAGTCTCTGCCCTTAGAATGACTAGCAGGGGATCTTCAGGGATATGCAGTTGGCCAATACCTTGTCTCCAGAAGATTCTTTGTAGCCTATTGTCAGATTTATAATTCCTTTTAAGAAGATTATTCTAGTGTTACAGGATCTGTTTAATTCTCCCTTTGAGACAGTGTAGTTCTTTAAGTCCTTGTTTTAATGGAACGTGTTTCAGTGATGCTTAGAATGCTCAGAATTGGCCTTAATCACACTGAAATACATTATTCTTAGGGATCTACTCCACTGGAAGCACCACCTCCGGGTGTTCAAGCAATGAGTCCATAGGACAGATCTGCAAAAAGTGCCACGTGATCTTCTATAAATTAACTCTATTAGACAATATAGAGAGTAGACAGACCCACATTCATCTGTCAGTGCAGCTTTTGGCTGAATTGTCCTAACTTTTCTATTTGAGAAATAATTCTTCTCTATCATCGTGAGAGAATGCTATATAAATTACCTCAGATAAATACCATTTATAGGTAAGAGTATTCTCAAGTTTTATTTATTTTCTTTTTGGAAGTGGAGCTAACCAGTCGTACGACAATGGTCTCTTTCACTGATAGAGTATAGCAAATCATGGAATGTCTGCCTACTGTGGTTTTCTATGCTTTGTTACAGAAGACTTGCAAACTGACAAGAATTTTGAGTGAAATTCTGGCCCCTTTGAAGTCAATGGCAAAACTCCCATTGACTTCAGTGAGGCCAGGATTTTATGCATTATGTTGTAATAATTAGGTGGGAGACAGACCTTCAGGTTTCCTTGTTTCTGTGTATTTCAGTATCACTATGCTACTTGATATGTTCAGAAATTTGAACAACATTTGAAATTGGCACAGCAGAAACATTAGAAGTTAAAGAGTTCCATTTCAGGATAAGATGAAAATCTTCCTAGGAACCCCAAAATTCTTTAATGTATTTATCCAGCATATAGCAGTCATTGTGTGGCTAGCAGGATGATCCTTAATTTTTCTTTACAGGACAAGGTAACCACTTCTACAAGCAAAAAGCATGGGAAGAGAGTGTTAATTTGTTGCTTTCAAAAAAATGCCCCATCAGTCATTATAAAACGGAGTGAATTGTAGAGTCTATGTTTGGAACAATAAATAGGCATCCGATTTAGCAGGATATGTAGAATTTATCTTATTTATTACTGTCATCTACTAATACCTGACTTTTAAAGAGGATTGTGTCAATTTTACTGGCCTGTGACAGAAAGGGTGTCTAACGTTGTCTAACAAAACTCACACATTTAATGCTTTTTGTTTGTAGATCTTTTATATGGAACAATTGCTTTGTTGCGTACAAGCGATAACTGAAGTGTGCCAAGAAGACTGCAAAGAAATTAGCCTGCAGCTAATGAAAGTTTTGGTGACAATAATGGCAATATCACGCACCGGACATCTTCATGAAAAGGTGACACTAACTGTGAATGGGTGTTTTAAATGAGTAAAATCCTGGTTGGTTGGTTTGTTTTTACTATTGGTAAGACGATTTTGTCTTAATGTAATGTAAGTAACCTCTATAAATTTCCCTGCTCTTAGGCTTCAAGCCTTGCAAGTGCTTAACTCAGAGCTGAGCAGTCAAGATTAAAGAGTTCAGAAGATTCAGTCAATGTGTGGCCCCAGGGGCGCACATAGAATGCTATAAACGCTGTCTGTCTGCTCATTCATTTCTCCAAAAGTTCCTTTGGTTTTAGTTTGAGTAAAGACCCTTACTGAAATACCTAGAGCCAGATCTTTGACTGGCATAAATCGTTGTAGCTCAATTAAAAACATGATTTATACCAGCCGAGGATCTGAACCGTAGGACGGTAGTGGTTTTATTTATTTATTTTTACAGTTCTTTCAAGTTCAGCATATTCTGTCTATTGTTGCAAGAGTGAGAGGTTGGCATGGACTAATTATCTTAGCATAGGAGTGAAACTGTGGAATTCCTTAGTTCTTAATTGCAGCTCTGATTTAGGACTTTGGTCTTGAGCAAGTCCTTAAACTTTTCTGTCCCCAGCTATCTTCACAGGGCTGTTGCTAAGGTTGCCTAATGTTTTGAAAGCATTCTGAGGATTTAAGACAGCTGTATAAGAGAGTATTATTGTTAGTCACCAGTCCAGACACTGAAATTTCCTGTTTTAATATATCAAGCAGCTCTAAGGTGTTCTGTAACTCTGTTATTTCCTGATTCTCTTACCAGAAGCTCCTCATAACTGCTGTGTTCTTCTTCTAGAGGTTTTTTGTTTTGATTTTCTTTTTAAAAAATCCCTAATTATTATCATCATATGTAGTACACTATAGTCATATAGTGCCTTTCATCCCAGGATCTCAAATTGCTTATCAAACATTCAATTAAAGTCTTATAACACCCTTGTGAGGGAGCCAAATCCTATTTTATTACAAGACAGGTAGGTATTATAACCACTTTATGTAACACTTTTAAAGAGGGGAATTCTTATCAGAAAATGCATTACTGACTATGAATGTCTTATAAGATCAAACAACTTTTTATTTTAGGCATCATAAGTTAAGCATCCACAGGTTAGACTCTTCACCCAGTTCACTCTTCCTGTTAGAAATTAATCTAACTTTCTCTTTTAAAGATAGCAGTGAAAATCCCTCAGAATTTTCCTGTTTCATCTAAGTCCTTCTCAAAGATGCTCCAGGAACAAATTTTCCCCATTGCATCTCTATTCCCAAAAAGTCAACATTTCTCAATTGTTTGCCTAAACTGATGAGTCCATGAGGCAATACTGTCTGGCCTGGAGACTAACGTTCAGAAATCTGTTTTACTATAATGTGTAGCTAAAGAAGATTATAACAGCTTGATTCGGCCACAATTTTTTCACCAGGCTAGAAAGAAATTCAAACCGTCTAAACATATTCTCCTTGCAATATTGTTTTTGACTCAAAGCAAGCTCTCCTATATATGCACAAGTGGCCAGTAAAGCATTATAATTGCATCCCGGAAGGGGAAGAGAACTAAATAAGGGAAGTTTGGGCTGTACCATTTGATTATGGTGGCCTTTTGCTTTCATATCCTTCCACGGCTTCAAATGCAAAATCTCCAAAGTTGCCTGTAGAGAACCATGAACTAGTCGAGAGATGCCTTACTTGAGCTGCTTTTTATTTTGCCACATCAAGGACTCTGTTGTGGTGAGATGAACAGGAATCTTTCCTTTAAAGGTGTTCTCCTGAATAACCCACTGTCATAAAGAAACTACAGAACCAAACCTTTAATGTTGGGAGAAGGTGTTCATCTGAAGGGAAAAGGTAACCCCTAAAAAGGACCTCAAATCCAAGATTGTTAGTCTTCTAGACCAGATATTGATGAAAAAAGCAAAGAAGTTTTGCAGAGAGTCATCCTGGTGAAGGCTGAAAGCAGGGCACCCCCAAGTGTGGTCTAAGGCAAACAATCATGTGGCATTAGGGGGGCCCTGCTTAACAATACATTCCTTTGAGACTGGACCCAAGTTCTCTTCTGGCCACAGAAGAACAATCAAACTACTAGTCCAAAAAAATGAGTTTCAAAATGGATTTTCTGTGCTTCACCAAACATTGAGGCTTTTACAGTAGTTGACCTATTCACCTCTCATAAGAAATCTTAAGAGGTGTTGCAGTCATTCTCTAACATCAAGGACAACATCTACAGAGGCTGTGATAATAAGTAGTCCTTTTTTCTAACCATTATCTCATCTCCTTCATTCTCTTCCCCTCCTTCAAATCCTCTCCCCAAAAAGTTAAATGCCAATTAAATCAGAAAGCCATCCTTACTCACTATAACTCCGTGGTGGCCTACCCAAGTCTGTTGTTTTGTTTTGTTTTTTTAACCTGCTCCTTAATTTAATAGCTGTTCTGCTTCCTCTTGTATTGCTTTCAGGCATTATAGTCCAAAGACCTGTGTTTTACCAGTAATTATGGTCCTGGTACCAACAGGCTTCTTCCAAAGTGACATATCCTTTGAAAGTTAATCTGAAAGGGAGAAATGAAACAAAGCTTACACAAGTATTGAAACAAGGTGCAAGAGATTCTTTCAAACTCAAAGTCAAATTACACAAGGAACTAATCTGGGATACATTTTTATAAACGTAATTGTGAATGGGTGAGTCCCCAAACAAAAATATTTGTATGTTACACATCTCTGCAGTTTTTGTCTACAGAATGGGCAATAGTGTGGACACGCCCACTTTCCAAACCCATAGTCCTAGAAGTAAAGCAGTTTCATGGAGATAAATTCTGGTTCTTGCATAAGACAAAGAAAATCCCCTACAATTATTAAAGGCTTTGGATATTCTATTTACAGATTTTTTTTTTTCCAGTTGACATTACTTTGGATGAAATTCTTTGTTCTCGTTAGCTTTTTTTCAGCAAGACAGATGAGATTGGGTAGTTCCAATATTTCAGGTTTGTCACAAAGACAAATATAACCTGATTTTTCAGTTACTGAGTACCTAACTCCCAACAACTTCAAAATGGGCTGCCGCTTTCAGTATCTCTAAATATCAGCCTCATAATGCTTAAGGCTATGTCAAGAATTTATTCAACTGTGGTTTGTATATCTTCAGATTCTCCTTCCCTCATTATTAATCTGTTCCACACTTAAAAGGAAGAGCATTGCTTATGTTTTGTGAAGCTCCATAAATTCTACCTTAAATGATCTAAGAATTTCAATATATTTCTTGTGTATTTCTTCCAAAACCTCCACAAAGTACAATAAAATGCTTTTTTTACATAATGCATTTCATGCTTTGTGCCCTAGGCTGCTATACAATCCATATAAACAACTCCAAAAAGCAAAATACCCTATTGAAATAGTTTGTCCATAGAATACAAATGGCTTACAACTAGCTTAAAAGTAGAAATATGTTGCTCTGAGAAGAGTTCCTTATTCAGGATCAAAAGATCTTGTGAATATACCTGAACCTTTGAATTACTAAACCTCCAGGTTATTATTTAAGGAGGCTGCAGAGATACACTGGTGGGGCATCAATGATTCTCTCATGTGCTTCTAATTGTAAGAGAATAGTGCACTCTACTCTTCATACTTACTCGCTTTTAGCTCCTCTGCTGATCAGTTAGCGATGGCACTGATTTCTTTGCGGGAGGCAGTGAAGCCTAGTGCCTAGAGCTTTGGACTGTGACTCTGAGATCTGGATTCTATGCCCAGCTCTGCCGCTGGCCTGCTGAGCGACCTCAGGCAAGCCATGTCACCATGTTGTGCCTCGGTTTCCCCATCTGTAAAATGGGGATAATGATACTGACCTCCTTTTGTAAAGTGCTTTAAAATCTATCAATGACAAGCACTAAATAAGAGCTAGATTTTACATTATTTACTTGTCCTATAGAAAATGGAGACTGGCCATCAACTAAGCACCATGAAAATGGGGTAAGACCACCTACTAAGCACTATACTAAGCACAGTGCTTAGTTGGTGGTCCTCCATTTTCTAGATGGATGGAACTCATTTCAGCCATCAGATAGCAGCTCTGTTAGATCAATACTGAACTTGTCCAGATTTGAACTGGTGATATAGCGGTTTAAAGGCTTTATATTCCTTTACCACTCTTGTGAGTCATCTAGTCCTTTCATCAGGTCCATTTTGATTGTTGGTATGAGGATAATTCAGCATTTGTACTTACAGGTAGGTCTATGTCACAGTACTGTAAGTTCATCTCTTTGAATATTTATAGAAATTAAAACCCTTGCCAGTTTTCTTAAGAGACTCAGTCAAATGTATTACAAGGCTGTGAAGCTAATGCTGCACATTTGCCTATCTGTGGATTTAATGTGTACCCTCCTATGTTACTAGCACAAATGGAAAGTTTGAACAGTTTATTGTAAACCATCTGTGAACAATGCTTCTATTGTATCCTTGACTGGAATTACATCATTTTGTACTTTATTTTTTTTCATGGAAAAAGGAAAAGTTTGTTGTGATTGTTTATATATGGAATGATAGACAACGGTTTTGATCTTGGATACACAGCTGTGTCTTGTGGAATGGTATGATTTATTTACAGGTCAACAAAAATACTTTAGAACACAAGTATTGAATAATTTTGACTAGAATGCAAAGATCCTACAGAAAGGAGCAATCCATTGTCTTGGGTGCAGGCAAAGTTGCTTAAAGTATAATCTTTGTACTTAGCAAATCCTGCCTTTTCTAAAATCTTTTCACATCTGGCACTTCCATAATGACTTGTCAGGCCAGCGATCTATCTTCAAAATTCTAAAGGGGCCAGACACCAGAACAGTTGAGTACAGTTTAAAAACAGCAAAACAAATGCATGTAATTTTAATTGCAGTTAACTGTTTAAGGCCAAATTATGTCACCCATATTCACATTGAATTCAGTCTTACACCATAAGTAGTCCTATTGGAGTCAGTGGGGCTCCTTGTGAAGTTAAGGTACTGCTCAATGTGAGGATATCACAATCTGGCCCATAGGGCGTGATCCAAAGCTTACTGAAGTCAGTGAGAGTGTATCCATTGACTTCAGTGAGCTTTGAATCACATCTTTAGTGGACATGTACTTTGGATAAGAGACTTAAGGAGCTATAAAAGCAAACAATTTTATGCATGAATCCACCTCTGTTATAGATTACTATGAAAATCCTTATGCTTTCTTGCAAAACACATAACTGTAGCTTGCATGTTCATCTGGTGTTTCTTTATTTACATGTTTCACTTTTTCCTCACTGAATTAATGGAATTGGTAACATGTAAAAATGAAGAAGGTTAATGTCAATACTGTCCCCAAACTGGCAGGAGTTGGGAGTGCTGCAAAATCAGCATGCTCAGCCTCTGGGAAGATGGAGCACCTAGCATGTTTTTCTAAAAAAACATTCTGGCTGAGCCAAGAAGTAGTAGTGATAGGCTTTGGAGGCAACCACATCCAGCTATTTTTGCTGGAGAGAGGTCACCTATATAAGTGTTTTAAGCATTATTGAGTTGCAGAGGAAACCACTACTTACCTGCATGGAAAAATAACTGTTTTACAATTTTGATTGGCTGTGAGGTCCTTTTATGTGACACTGAGTTTCATCAGTTTTGATGTTGCATTGCAGTGTTCTGTGTGATGTCATAGGGAAGTCAAAAAAAAAAATTCCATTTTAAAACTGAAGTTAACTGGTATGATACTGTGATAAACGATGTTTAAATATTGACCATGACTGCCCTATTAAGAAACCGTGAGGGTTTTTTTGTCTCTTGAATTTTCTTATATTTTATTTAAAAACTAAAAATAACTGATACTTACATATGTGCCTATGCTGTTCTCTGAATTCTTGATGGTGATGACATTATGGTCAGCTTCATCAAAAATTTCCAAAATTTTTTTTTAAAACCGACACTTTGGTTAACTTCACCTACTTTGGTTTTTGTTTGTTTTTAAACAGGTAGAGGCATCAATGTGTTCATTAGCTCAGGTGCAACATTTGAGTGGTTTTCTTGATCTCTATAAACAACATATAGATCAGCTTATGGAATGGGTATCTGTATCGCATGATCGCTGGAACTGCTATTCTCCAGAAGTATTCCAGTTAGATGTCATTGCCACTCATTCAGGTATGACTCATTAACCAAGGTAATGGTGATGGTAGAGATTTCTTATGTTCTACAACAGTCTCCATGCCTTTCGAACATGCTGTATTTTATAAGTTTAACATTCAGAAACTTCACAAGTTCATGATGCAAGAAAAGGAATGAAGTTTTGAATTATTTAAGGAGCATTTCAGAATGTGTGGTCCGCCCGGAGAATAACAAACATATTCATTTAACATTTGAATTTTTAGTGTAATGAAACAACTTGTGTACTTATTTTAAACCGTATGTTTTACGTTTATGCTCCAATCCAGCAGAGCATGCAAGCAGGTGCTTAATTTTAAGCATTTGAATAATCCCATTGAAGTCAATGCGACTACCCATATGCATGAAGTTAAACACATGCCTTAGTCTTCGCAGGATTGGGGCCTTAAAAATCTGATATTCTAGAAGTATTTTTTTCTTGTTAACACAGATAATTATTTACCTGAATGCAGCTATAAAAAAATTACCTACAAATTCATATTTTGGATAATCGCTATCTAAACTTGTATAAATAAACTCACTCAGGCATTTTGTAGAAGGGAATCTCGGTATTTTAATTTTATAAAAAATAAAATATAACCAGTTCCTTGCTCTAGCTGTTGTTCTGATGCATAAGCTAATTGCTTATCTCAACTGAAATTGCTTGAAAAGACAGGAGTGGTGGACATTCCTCAATGGAAGAAGAATTACTTCGTGACCTTCTCACAGTGCCATCCTTAAATGTGTCATAAGGCCTTCTCTATCACCATTTCTCCTTGTCATGCATCTATGATTTTTCTAGTCTCCTGCTGGAACAGGTACCCCAACATAATTCCCCCTATTATATCTGGTAAAATCCTCTATGGTCTTTTAGGGACAAGTGGCACCATCCTAACTGTTAAGACTTCCAGTGATAAATTACTCAATCTCCCTTCATCTCCAAAAGTGCCTCAAGAAGCCTACCTGAGGTACCTCTTTTGCTTTGCACAGAGACCAGCCTCACTAAAAATTCTCCTCACTCTTAGGACTTGTCTACACATGGAGTTATTCCATAATAGCTTTTGCGCTTTGAATTCACATCTACCTTAATCCTAGTTAACTTTAAAATGTAGACTAGCCCTTCGAGGAAAAACAACAACTGTCCAATACAAATATCAAGAGGCCAACAGTCCTCCTCCTCCTTTCCCTGATTTATGGAATTTCTAGACATTTGTCTGTTTTGCTTAATGAAAAATAAATCCTAAAATGTCTGGGCAAATATTTTGGCTTTCATCCATAGTGGTGATATGCTCTTTTCTGTGTTTTCTGTCTTGTCCAAAACAGCAACTCCTAGTACTATTCCCATTTTCTTTTCATTCCCACACATAATGTTGCATTTAATCAATTTAATGAGGTTTACTCCTTTCCAATTCCACCCTTTTTTTTTTAACTTTGCTGGAATTGGAATTTCTGTTGAAATAAGTGGTGTAGATTATTTTGTTCTCCATCTATTTAACTTGCTATTATCAAAATATGATGTAATGGCATTGTTTATAACAATACCTCAGGTCTAGCATAGAGCAATGCATCTGAATAATTGTTACAAAAATAAAACCTTACTTAGGGCATGGAAACTTACCAAGGTGTTTTTTATGCCCTGTGTTTAAATCTAGACATCTGAGATTATTATTTTGTTCCAAGTTTGAGACAACACACTTCCAGATACTAAGTGGTGCTGAACTTCTTTTGGAGCCTGAATACTTTAATCAGGCAGTCCTTCATGTGACATAATATTGTTGCTCTCACTTGGATAATAGTGGAGATTTAACTGCTACTTTGGAAGAAGACTGCATCACAAGTGTTTAAACTTGACCTATACAGAAAAAGAATTTCTTGATTATGACATAATGAAAAACTTCTTTAAAAAAAACCCTTTCCAAAGTGTTTTCTGCTTATGTTGGCATTAGAAATATCCGGTATTTTTGAACCTGTGTTTGCTGGAGGATTCTTTGAATGACTGGAAAATTATTGGGATAGACATCCGCAAGAAACTAAAACCTGAGCAGTTGCTAAGGGAAAGTAGATTTTAGTCAGACTGTTCACAATCCTGTGACTAAAATAATGTTAATGAAAGCAGACATAAACAAACTCCTGATAATCACTTGGGAGAAGGGTTCTTGCTAAAAATGCAGATACCTCTCTCCTTTCAGGTAGGATTGAGGGAGCTCCTACTGTAGTTCTCTAGTTCTTCTGCAAATACAAAGAGGGCAAGACTAAGGTCTTGTCTACACATAAAATGCTACAGCGGTGCAGAGGCACCACTGCAGCGCTTCAGTGTAGATACTACCTATGCCAACAGGAGGGTTTTTCCCATTGGCATAGGTAATCCATTTCCCCAAGAGATGATAGCTAGGTCAATGGAAGAATTCTTCCAGTGACCTACCACTATCTACATAGGGACTTTGGTCAGTTTAACTAAGCCATTCAGAGGTATGGATTTTTCACACTCCTGACTGATGTAGGTAAACAGACCTAATTTTCTAGTGTAGATTGGCCTTAGTATTTCTGAGGTGAACACAGATGCAGAAGGAAGAATTCTTTTGAATAAAAAGACCAAAACCTTTCTGGTCTTAATCATCACAATGAATCAAAAATAGGCACAAACTTTAATTTCCCTTTTGAGGAGGCTAGCTTTAAAAATACTGGGTTAACACTGTTTGTGTATTGTTTAGGAGTGAAGAATAGATTATTTATGTAATCTCCCATGCTGAAATTTTAAAGTATTAACAGACTAGAAAATTTATTTGAAAAGTATGAACTTATTTCAAATAGAATAGTAAACTAAAACATTCATAACAATCTTCAAAATGCAAAAAGCCTGAGATAAGATAGAAAAGAGAAGAAATAGCACTTCTATAATTGTTCTGTCCAATGTTTTGAGGTTCACCATCCTGAACAAGCCCTTTTATATAAATACTTTGGAGACAGGAGACATTAAGGATCTTCTTGGTTTCTGTAAAGGAGGGCCTTCAGGGAAGAGGGACTCTAGACCATCCTGCTGTCTGGAATCTTGGGATGAAATCATGGCCCCATTGAATTCAGTGGTAATATTATCATTGATTTCAGTCTGCGGTTAAACACCCGCAACTGGCCCATGTCAGCTGACTCAGGTTCGTGGGACTTGGGCAACAGCGTTGTTCAATTGCTACACCCACTAGGTAGGCTGCCCATGCCCCAGCAGCTTACACTCAGGCTCTGAAAGCTACCCAGCCATCAGCATTGATTCCACCAAACATCAATACCTTCATGAGAATACTTCTTCCCCAGGTCTTCAACACCAAGGTGTAGTAAAGTTCTCAGCTAACCTCCTCACAATAGTCATTGGAAGCTTTCACTTGCTCCAAACAATATAAAAATAAGGCTGCTCGTGAACCATAATATTTCTTTGATTTTTTTTTTTTTCTTCGCCAGAGCAGAGTAGAGTGTCACCTGGCTTCTAGCCAACCTAAAAACAGTCTTCTGCTCTTTCTTCCTCAGAGCAATGTAAAACAAAATACAGCCCAGCCTGTAAATAGTCTGAATCAAATACAGATAGAAACCTACTGGAAGTTTGCAACCAGGTCAGTAGTGGCTTGGTCACACTAGCTGCTTAAAACCCTCCCAGCAGTTGACCTCTTTCTTACAAATAAATCAGGATAGTTAACAGGCTCCAGCTGCTTCGTGGCTTGGCAGTTTTAACCTTTGTCATTCCAGTGGGCAGTGGAAGGGCTTTCTAACATAGCCACTCTTCTGTCCCACTCAGGACTCTGACAACTGATACGTTGTGTCATAGTTATTTTGCAAGGACTGATGCAGTACACAAAGTAAAATATTAATTTAACACCAGAGACCCCTTATTAAATGGGTGCATCAAGTCTGTTCCGATGTTGGACTCTTGGCCCATCAAGCCCTTTCGGCTGCACAGGAACAGACCAAATGGCGAACTATTGCTACAGCCGACTATTCGGCTAAGGGTTGAAAAGAAAAGAAGTAGTTGACCTTACAGATTTGACTGGATTTATATGCTAAACATTTAAATGCAAGAGTAAAATAAATAAATATTTTAATACAACTCAATCAAGATTTAAATATTTATTTTCTAGGTCCTATAATAGGTGAAGCCCTTCAAGATTTCATTCTCATCCTTAAGACATGTCTTCAGCCAACCAAAGACCCGCTAATGCGCTTAAAGATTTTCACTATTTTATCACAGTTGCTCCAGAAACCAAATGAGACCATCAACTCTCAGGGGTAGGTACAGCTCTGATTTCACACGTACCACCTGAACAGTACAATGTTATTCAAAAATCAAGTTCATGGTAGTTATTTAACCACTGTGGCTGTGGCTGCATTAGAGTTTCAGGGGAACTCTCACCATGTACTACAGGTCTCTGACATTTTTACTGTCATATTATCTAACCCTGCTCAGGAGAGTTTGGCATGACACAGAAGTAAAAAACTCTGGTTGGGCAACGGTGGATGGTTTGGTTTGTTTTGTTTTTAAAAACAAAAACCTACTGTAGAAAGGTTATGGTTGCTGTGAGAGCTGAGATGAGAATTTTAGGAATGGAACCGTGTCTTGCTGGCTGGCTGTTACAAGCAAGGACTGAAGATTTATACCCTCCTTTTTGAACTGAAAGGTTTTAAGCCATGTTTCTAAACATCTCTGCCTACGTTGTCTATTCAGACCACTCTGGGGCCTGAACTGCAACACTTAATCATGTGAATTATCCTATTGAAGTCTGTGAGACTACTTATGTGAATAAGGACTTCTTCTCCCATGAGTGGTTACAGGATCAGGCACAAGATTTGTAAGTCTTTTTCCACTAAAAATAAGGGAGGTCAGAAGCAATTTGGAAAGCATTTGCATTGATCTGAGATTTAACCATTTGCTGTATGCTGATGCACTACATCCCTGACCTGTAATTTAGAGTGCAAGGTTCTTGGGGCCAGTACCATATCTTCCATTTGTTTTATACTGTCCTTAGCTCTCTCAGGGTGCTTAGCAACTTTATTAGTTACTTATTGTTAGGCTAAACTCTGAATGCCCAGCACCCCATGTGACAGGAAACACTCACTGCCAATGCCACCTACTGGTTGGGTGGGGGTGTGGTGGATTGTTTCTTCCCAGGCGTTCCCCTTTCTCACCACTGCTCTATCCTGCAGAGGTCTGTCCTCAGTGACTCAGCCCTCCGGCCAGGTCATGTTTGCAAGTCCAGCCCTTTCAGGGTATAAATAAAAAGTCCAGTAATGAGGAGGTCTTCAGGATCAACTAGGAGGTTCAGGGCTTCTCTCTTGGGTTAGGGCCTTGTGGTCCAGATCCTTGTATCTTCAGGGTCTTCCATCAATTAGGTTCCCTGCCAAAGGTTAGGCTTTAGTAGTTGAGCTTCTTTAGGTGTTGGTAGGGGAGCCTGGGCCCCATCTGGGCGGGTAAGTAATGGTTGGTAGCTAAGCCCTGCACCTTAGGATGCTATGCAGCTGCCTCCCTGCATCACTTCTTACCAGAGAGTCTTGCCTGGTGGGAAGTCCCTTCCCTGGAGTCGTCTGTTTCACCTAACCCCACCAGTTCCTTTGGACCCTCAGATCTTTGGGTCTCTGTGATCAGGGTAATCCTCTCAAGTGAGTGAGTGCCCCACTCCTTTATGACTTCTCTAAAATATCTCCAGTCTCTGTTTAGGATTACTGGGTATGTCAGGTTAGATGCTGGTGCTACAAAGAGGTTTCCCATAGGTTTCCCCACCAATACTGCACTTCTGTAATGGTTGTACATCTTCGTGCACACACTGGAGGAAGACAGCTTCTCCTGGGATACCCCAACTGTCCATCAACTGTTCTTTAAGCCATGTCTGGCTGCATTCTGACTCACCTGGCCCTTACACTTCCACCCCGTTAATTTGTACAGAGACTACCATTTTTAGCAGGGCCTCGTTTTTTGCCCAGTTTTCAGCTGTCCGGACTTGTCCATAGTTACACTCTGTAAAGGGGCAGTCACAGCAGAGGTGACCCTATTTCCCAAAGGCAGAAGTGTTCCCTAAAGTAGGGGTCATAGCCTGTTCATTACTCAGGGAAAGTCTCTCTCTCTCTCTCTCTCTCTCTCCTCCCACCCCTCCCCAGAAGTCCTTCTCTGTAGGCCCGAATATTCTCTGGGTTTCTGTTCCAGGTTGGACCAGGGACCAGCAGACTTGCTGTGACCTTGGGCCGTTGGAAACATTCAGAGGCCTAGTTCCAATTAGGCTAGCCTCCTTGTCTGGCACATGCTTCAGAGCGTTCTGGACCCAGTATATCTACCACCTGCTTTCTTGGAAGGGGGTCTGTCTGCAGCCATGTAATTGCCCATCAAGCTTAGGGACTCGGCCAGTATCTCAGGCCAATGACATACCACTAAGTCTCTTCCCCCATATTGGGATGATCAGGATAAACTGCTCTACTGAAACTTTCTCAGCCACCTGCACCCCAGTTCACGTCTTAGATTGTAGTTAGCGCCAGCAATGTTTCTTGAGATTCTGACCCACCACCTCAGGTGGATACTGTGGAAATTACGATGATATGCTTCTGCCCTCTCATATGGAAATGACTTGTATTTTGTTAAAATGGATTTGGGTATAGCATATTAATATTGTTTATAAAATAAACTGTAAATAATTCAATTTAATAGTAAATTGAATTTGCTAATTACAGTTGTAGAACAGAAAATGGAGAAAAGGGATAAATCTAGAAGAAAAAGTATTAAAATAATTGACATCTAAAGAAAATAAGGGTAGAGTATAACTATTTGCATATGTAAAATGGAAATAATGATTTTTTTACTCTGTAATAGCACTTTGAGATCTACTGATGATAACTGGTATGTAAGAGCTAGGTATTATTATGGACATAGAATCATGTTAGTTTTATAAACAAGTGAAGACGAAGTCTCAAATTAGTGAATGCTATCAACAAAGAGGAAAAAAAATCTCATTGAATGGAGATAGCTCATATTTAGAAGTGGGCCTGTACAGATATGATTGATATTTTAGCATTGTATAAAGTACATTCTTACTGTTATACATATAGTAATGAAAATGCATAAATACGTAGTATCATTGTAGAAGTAACCAGAGAGAGTCCAATGTTTGAACTACTACCTCATCCTAGAAAATGGTGTTCACTTTCTTTCAGTCATATAATAGCATTCATTATGTGAAAGTAATTTGCTTTCTTCTTCTTACACATTTTAATTATTCAGATTGACATGTACCTTAATAGCAGCTTTTGTGTGGCCATCTCATTTTGTCTAAAAGTCTTACAATATTAGCCCTGATTTGCTTCACTGATACCAAATACAAGGCATTTTTTGAAGAAATTATTCTTCACAGATAGCATGCCATTATAGTAAGTAGGAAAGGCTGCTGGAATCTACCTTTATGTTTTGACAGATTTTCTTTAACTGTTTAAAGAAGGCCTTACCAAAAACACTAAAGTAGCTAAGGGTCACTTAGCACAGACCACCTTAGAGCTAAAAGGAAATTTGAAGTAATAATGGTCCACACTTAGGGCTTTCCTAGTAACGTGTTGTGTAGAAAATGACAATTATCTTTTGAAAAAACTTTACAAATGCATTAAAATGTGTAAATTGTAGAAACTGTAAATCAAAGGTTTTTGTCGGATATTTATTTGATTTTAGAGGTTATGTTTCTTTTTTATTGCTGATTCTTAAGTGCCACCTGCTGGGCAAGAAGCAGAAATGAGAACATAATCATGCATGTCTCTAATTCTGATTGCTATTATAAACTGAAACAGTTAAAATCCACACACGTTTTTTTTTTTAATCATATAGAAGATATAGATTTCCAATTTGTATGTATAAAGAACTAGAGAATCAGTGTGCTAGAGAATTAATGCCTGGCACGCTAGCCAATCAGATTATTTAAATCAACTCTCCATATTCTATTCAGATTATACCTACCTGATAAGGCCCTTCCTATCCATCTAGTAAGGACTGGCAGTAATAGTTACGTTCCTGTGGCAAAAGGTCACTAGCAGTCCCTGTTGGACTGATACATGGCCACTAAGGAAATCTTTGTCACTTTTTTTTAATGTTTGGGGATTAGTGTTTGTCACTGACATCTGCACACTGTGTACCTCCAATCCATGTCCTATCTTTATAGGAGCCACTTACTTCACCCTGAAGCCAAAGGGACTTTTGGGGAGGTCAGCAGCGGGGTGTGTGTGTGTGTGTGTGTGTGTGTGTGTGTGTGTGTGAGAGAAGGGGGGGAGCTGGTGTCCAAAGTCTATACACTTTTTATACTCAATTTAAAATGAGGATTGTTTTAGCTGGAATTAGATGAGCAATCAGGTATAGTTGTTTAGATTTACAACAGCTTTGGGTATTTTAAGAGCTTATTCAACAGAGGAGGAGGAGGAAGAAATGGTTTAATTCTTGTTCATGATCAAAGGCATCACTGATTTACATATAATTTCATTCATTTGTATAATGAAATGGGTGTACTGCATGTAGGTGGCACCCACTACACACAAGCATGGTGGACATCCCCAGAATCCAAAAAAACCCTTGCATTGATGCTGGCACCACCAGAAAATCCTACAAAGCTCTTATCCTAGGGAGAGTGGCTTCTGAGCGAAGGAAAAGTTGAATTATTCCAGTGTGGATTTGGTGTAATATCAGTAATATGGGTCTCATCAATAGCAAATACAGTTCTCACTGTATATAACATCGTTCATTGGACTATCTCAAAGGGCTGCACAAACTTTAATGAACCTTCACAGCACTTGTGTGAGTTGGGCGTGTATTATCTCCACAGTTGGTAAATTCATACACAGAGAAAGTAAACAGCTTACCAAGATTAACACAGCAAGTCATTAGCAGAGTCTGAAATGGAAAAATGTCCAGACTCCTCTTTCCCTGAATATGCTAGTTATTTGTTGGAAGTCCAGATATTTAGCTGAAAAAAGATAAGCAATTAAATTATATTAATATATCTATATAATCATATTGATACATATATTTTTAATTTTTTTATGTTATGTTCTTCCTATTCTCTCTCTTTCGTTTCCAATACTGAAAACTCTCCATTTCAGCCTTTAAATCTCTTTACCACTTTCTCATGAACCTTTATTTGCTTTTTTTTTTTTTTTTTTTTTTGGGCTTTAGGCAGTTTCTTAGCTACCTTGAGATCGTGATAAAAGACATATTGGCTCCGAATCTGCAGTGGCATGCTGGAAGAACAGCAGCTGCCATCCGCACTACAGCTGTATCATGCCTTTGGGCTCTTATTTACAGTGAAATGCTTTCATCAAAAGAGGTAAACTCCTCCTTCCCCAACGAATGTACTTTAAAACCAAGGCAGGAAAACACAGGACACACACAGTAAACACAAACTTACCCTTTACAAAATTAATCCTTTAAAAAATGTAATGTTTTAAGATGTTTGCAATATTGTTGTAGCCATGTTGGTCCCAGGATGTGACTGAGAGGTAATATGGATGGGTGAGGTAATATATTTTATTGGACCAACTTCTGTTGGTAGAAGGGCAAGCTTTTGAGCTTGACAGAGCTCTTCCTCAATTCAGGGGAAGGTAACCAGCTAAATATAAGGGTGACAGATTGGTAAGCATAAGGGGTACACATTCATTGTAGGAGACCACTTAAAATGAAGTGGGCTGTTAACACTGCTACAGACTTAGGGCAAAGGAAGGTAGTAGGCAGTAGGGTATTTTACTTGTTGTAATGAGCCATAAAACCAGTGTCTCTCTTAAGTCCATGATTTTTAGTGTCCAGCAGAGTTGTTAATTTAAGTTCCCAGGCTTGTCTTTTGAAGGTGTTGTGCAGGTTTTCTTTGAGGACAAGGACTGAGGGGTCAAATGTGGAATGATCACTTTGTGAAAAGTATTTACCCATGGGTGATATGATGTTTTGGTCTCTTACCATTTTCCTATGTGAGTTCATCTGAGAGCATAGTGATTTTTTCTTTTCACCCACATAATTGTTTGGAGACATTTGATGCGCTGGATGAAGTACACCATGTGTTATGATAGGCATGTATCGGACCCATGAATTTTGAAAGCTGTGTTGGGGAGGTATTGATCTTTGTAGAGTGGAGATATGGCTGCAGATTTTTTTTCTGTTATTCAGGCAGGGTCTGGTGTCACTTTGACTTCTTGTGTCCTGCTGTGTGGGGAGCTTGCTTCTAATGCTGAACTTGGTGAGGTTGGGGGATTGGAGGTTCGGGAAAGGTTTATTTCAGGAAGTGGACCCCATCAAGTATGAGTTGTAATTGTTTTGACTCTGTATGGCTTCCAGTGTGGGGTAACCAAGAAATGTATTGTCTCTAGGCAGGCACTCAGTTACCACAAGAAGTGAGGTTTTTACTCACGAAAGCTTATGCCCAAATAAATCTGTTAGTCTTTAAGGTGCCACCAGACTCCTTGTTGTTTTTGTAGATACAGACTAACACGGCTACCCCCTGATACTAGTTACCACAGAGTATCTGCAAAGGATACACACCTTAACTCACTTAAAACCACCTTCACCAAAAAAGGACACTTTCTGCCAGAGAAGTAGATCATATCATGAAATGGGCCACCCAAATACTCCCAAGAGAACCTGCTTCAGTACAGAAACCTCCCTCCAACCTCACATCCCTAGCTGTCACCCCACACTGGAACCCATATGGGTTATCATCAAACAGTTACAACCTATACTTGATGGGCACAACATCTTGAAAGAAATCTTTACTGATCCTCCTCTTCTGGCCTTCAAACAACCCCCAGCCTCACCAAGCTCATCATCAGAATCAAGCTCACAACAGACCAGGACACAAGAAATCAAAGTGACACCAGACCCTGCCTGAATAACAGAAAAAAAAATCTGCAGACATATCTCCACTGCTACGATGATCAATACCTTCCACAATACACCTTTCGAGATTCTGGGGTCCTACCCATGCCTATCAAAATGTGTCGTGTACCTCATCCAGTATGTCAAATGTCCCAGTAACAACTATGTGGGTGAAACCAAACAATAACTATGCTTGTGAATGAACTCACATAGAGTATTTTTGTCTTTTATTATTTTTCTATCACCTGTGGACGAATACTGGGAAAAGGGAGCAGGTTTAGGCAAAGCTTCATCTAGGTCCAAGTGGCATCTTTGAATCATATTGTTTTTTCTTATACAGTTCACTGTAAGATGAGGTTGGTTATGGTGCAGGTCACATTGAGAATACTACGGGCCACAGTTAATCTACCGGTCTCATTAACATCACTCCCTCATTCTGTTTAACATTTAATTAACTATAAAGAATTGCTTTTTAAAATAAAGAAACAAGTGACATTAAAAGTGCTATTAAAACTACCTAATCTGGGGGGAGAGGTGTCTGTGATAGGCCCTGATTCAGCAGAATGCTTAAGCACAGACTTAACTACATGCATAAGCAGTCCCACTCGGGGCCGGCGCTTCCACTAGGCGACCCTAGGCGGTCGCCTAGGGCGGCAGGACTGGGGCGGGGGGGGGGCGCATTTTGCTGCCCTCGGCGGAAATTCGGCGGTGGGGGGTCCTTCCGCTCCGGTCTTTGGCGGAAATTCAGCGGCAGGTCCTTCACTCGCTCTGGGACCCGCCGCCGAAGTGCCCTGAAGATGCGGAGCCACCGAAGACCCCAGGACCCCTGAATGCTCAGAGGAGGCGCGCTGCCGCCTAGGGCGGCAAAAACCCTGGCGCCACTCCTGCTCCCACTGACTTCGAAGGGACTACTTACATGCCTAAATTAAGCACATGCTTAAGTGTTTTGCTGCATCAAGACCATTGTACCTTGCTACAGTAATATGCAGTACAGAATATACATATTACAAAACAAAAATATGAAATTCAACTGCAAGCATGCTGTATTACAAAGGCCTTTATTTAAATTTTCCATTTAGATCATGAGCATTATCTACTCGTGTAGAAAAATAATCATTTCCAAAATATGGAAGTCTTATCAAAATGGTTTTTAAAATACATGAAAGTAAGTTAAACATATGCCTTTGCCCCTTACACAAGATTCAACTGCATGTTTCCCCGAAAGCGCTCCTCAAAAGACCGGTCTGCTAGTCTATTTTCATTCTCCATGCTGAATGAAATGCAAAAAATAAAACAGCAAAAATTAAGTAGTATTATAAATATTAGCTAGCAATTGGCTTTTTAAAAATTATTTTAAAGCAGATAGCATCTTTGACAGATCTCCTGAATGTTAAAATAACTAATTAGTACATGGATTGCAAGTGACTGAAAAGCTACTATTTTAATATGACTTTTTTATTGATTGTAGATTTTTAAACTAGAAGATGCACTGATGCCTCAGGTAATCGCCACATTGGATGAAGATTCTAAAATGACTCGATTAATGGCTTGTCGCATTGTCAGTGTTATTTTAAATACCTGTGGGAAGCAGTTTGATCTAGATAAACTCAACAACATTTATCCTGGTATGATTTTTTTTTTTAAATGCTGTAAATATTCTTAGAATTTAAAATAATATTTTAATTCTTCCTTATAGAGGAGATGTCAGCAACTCCATAGCTAAGATTGCATTTGCTTTTTCACCTAAAGCAGAGTTTTTGAGCATGAAAAATATGGGACTGGTGCATTAGGCAGGTCACAGGCTGACCCTAAGACTTTTTTCACAATCTGTCTAGCCCTTCTGCAGTTTCTATCACTGTCCTCCAGCCTTGAACCTCTGTACAGGGCCAGTATGAGGCCCAGGCATGGCTTAAGTGAAATTTAAACAGTGCATAGACCTTGTGCTGGTTCTCTACATAGAGGTAAGTGTTACCCTGAGTGAATAAATTGCTTTCCCAGCCATTCATTCCTTCACTGTCCTGTACACATGCACTATCTAAAGGAAGGCAATTTCTACTTCTTTGATCGGGTATTTTATCAGGGCTCATGGGTAATATTTTTCCTTTAATAATTTCATAAACACTTTGGGAAGAGGCGGTACAGTTTTGTGCATTTGGCAGCATTTTTGTTTGACAGGATGCACTCTAATGTCCTGATCCTGCCAAGACTTGCACATGTGCTTAACTTTATCAGCTTTAAATAGTTTCACTTGGGGTCACTGGGTCTACTTATGGTGTGTAAAGTGAAGAACATGCATAAAATTTTTGCAGAATCAAAGCCTAATGTATCATAGTGCTATTGTGTGTTTGCCCACTAGATGGAACCTTACTCTATATTATCCTCTCCTCTTCAAGACCTGCCTGCTCCTCATCTGCATCATTCCCAACTTAGATGGCATCAAATAGTGCGCATTTTAACTAGGGGTCCCAGGCATCCGGTTTTCCACCAGAACGTCCGATTGAAAAGGGGCCCTGGTGGCTCCGGTCAGCACTGCTAACCAGGCTGCTAAAAGTCTGGTCAGTGGGGCTAAAGGCAGGCTCCCGAGCACCAGCACTGCAGTTCCCTTTGGCCAGGAACCGAGGCCAATGGGAGCTGCGGGGGCGGTGTGCAGAGCCCCCTGGTCGCTCCACCTAGGAGCCGGACGCGCCGGTCGCTTCCGGGAGCTGCCTGAGGTAAGCACCGCCTGGCCGGAGCCCATACCCCAAACCCTCTGCCCCAGGTCGGAACCCCCTCTCACACCCAAAATCCATCCCAGAGCTTGCACCCTCATGCCCTCCTGTACCCCAACCTTCTGCCCCAGCCCTGAGCCCCCTCCCGCCTCCAAATTCCCTCCCAGAACCCCCCCCCCACACACACCCCAACTCCCTACCCCAGCCCTGAGCCCCGTCCAGAACCCCAAATCCCTCATCCCTAGCCCCACCCCAGAGACCACACCCCCAGCTGGAGCCCACACCCCATCCCCTTGCCCCAGCCCTGAGTCCTCTCCCGCACCCTGAACCCCTCATTTGTGGCCCCACCCTGGAGCCTGCACTCCCAGGCAGAACCCTCACCCCCTCCCACACCCCAACCCCTCCCCCCACCCTGTTGAATGAGGGTGGGAGGGAGAGAGAGAAGGAGGGAGGGGGCATGGAGTGAGCAGGGGTGGAGCTTCAGAGACGGGGCGGGGCAAGGGTGTTCAGTTTCGTGCAGTTAGAAAGTTGGCAACCCTAATTTTAACTGTAGAGCAGGCAGAATAGAAATACATTATGCAAACAGTAGCTATGCTCTGCTTCTTGCCAATACTGTTCAAAATCATGCTGACAGCACACCATGAGGTAATGCTATAAATAGACTCCACTTCAAAGAGTAATGGTAGTACTGTTCTATACAGACAAATGTGTAGATGTACATGCAAAAAAAAGCCAGAAGGAATGGATAATGTGCATTTGTATTAAAAAAGGATCTGCAACTCCATACAGTCGAATAGCTTTATTATTTGACTTTCTTAGGATTTTCTATAGCACCCATCAGCATAGTAGCTAAGTGCTGAACTAAGTGGTCCTCAGCAAAATCTGCTGGGGAGTGGGTATCGGGAATGGTGATTTTAAATGTGTCTTTTTCCCAAGTAGGGCGCTATAGTCATTAATGTGTTTGCCACATAGCACAGCAGGAAACCAGCAACTCATTTTATAAGCATAAATATACAGTACTATCACTGAACAATTATCAAAGGATTTCCTCTTCACATCCTACTGGACTGCATGAATGCAGTACCTCAGTCCTGTACACATTTAGATAGTCTCAAACTCATAGTAATTTAATATACAATATTAGCTCAAATAACAAGAAGTGACAGAAATATTTTGCTGAAACAAGTGTTGATGCTTCAAGTTCTAATTAAATTTCCATCTGTATTTTTGTAATGCCTGAGTATAAATTCATAATAGCTTTATGGAGATTTGCTTTTAAATAAAAATCAGCTAAATCAGTAGCAATCGAATAATGATACACTGTACCTAATAATCACGCAGTATATTTGATATATTCCAGGAACTCAAAGAATGGTGACAGAAGCAACATTATAAACTTTAGTTTTTAACAATCATGAAGTTTATTTGTATTTTGCAGTGTCTCGCAATATAAAAGAAGAAGAAACCATTTGAAGATTTGTCTTTTATTTTATGATTTCTCACATCTGTCCAATGTTACTTGTTCAATTATGCATATGCTTCTTTTTAGAACTCTTAAAGCGGCTGGATGATGCTGCACACGATGTACGACTGGCAGCTGCTCAAGCCTTAACTAACTGGTTTAAATGTATAAGAAATGATGATGAAAAAACTGTACTTAAAAGTAATATTGAGTTTCTTTACCGAGAACTGTTGATTCATCTGGATGACCCTGACCAAAACATCCAACGGGCAATCTTAGGTAAGTCATTTAATGAGCTAGAGGTTAATGAGCAATTTAGATTGAATATTCAGTGTTGGATACAAATAGGTGGGTGAGTGTATTTGTATTTGTCCTCTCTGGAAACTAGATAGCTTCTTCTCATCCCAAAGCATCTTTACAGACACAGGAAGCACTAGTGACACCATTCATTCCTGTCCACTACTTGTTCCTCCTTTAAGCCCACTCTGGTCATACCTCTGCATACAATGTTCCACCATCTAGTCACCTTAGGTTGACCTTAGGTCAGACTGACCTTGGTTGTGTTGCATTATTTTCTTTGGCACCATATTTTCAGTTTGTCTTCTGCAGTGTCAGCACCATTGCAATCTTTTCAGTTGCAGCCAATCCTATACCCTGCTTTTACACCCTACTCTCCATCTAACTTCATCATTTCATCATTTCTTTTAAAATCATTCCACTTTTACACCTGCCATCTTCCAAACAACTCTCATTTTTACTGCCTCCAGCCTTCTGATGTCTGTTTCATTTAATGCAGCTGCTTCATTAGACTAATACTGTTAATATACTGGCTTGATAAATTTTCACTTTGGTACCAACATGATGTTTTTCAGTCCATAATTTCATCAACTTCTGTGCAGCATTTGTAGCTGAAGCACATCTCTTTTTAACCTCGTCCTTGATAGAACCATCGGCACTGATCAAGCTTCCTAGATGCACATATGATTTTACTTGTTCTACAGCTTCACTGCTGCTGCATTTCACCATTTTGTCTATTGTCCCTTTTCAAGATGCAACCACTTAATCTCCTTAGCATTTATTGTAAGTCCAAGTCGACTACACCAATTTTCCAAAGTAAGGAAGAGTATCATCATGAATTCAGAGGTGTCTGCCAGTTGTACAATGTCATCTGCATCAGCTAAAGAGCTTAACTCTAGATCACCCAATATCACACCCTCAAATTTGTCTAACATTCTTAATTCCCAGTTTAAGAACTTGGTGATTCCATGCCCCCTTGTCTTACACCAAACTTCAGCTTGAACCAGCTGCTTAATTTTTCACCAATTCTTACGGCACAAGAGGAGATTTCTTACGTAAGTTTTATAATTGAAATTATCCTATCTGGGACTCCATATGGTTTTACTACTTTCCATAGTGCTTTCTTCCAAACCAAATCAAATGCCTACTTGAAGTCGATGAAAACAGCAAACATTGTTAGTCCCCATTCTTGCTTTTTTTCCATCAACTGTTCGAGCATGAATATCTGATCCATGCAACTTTGGACTGGTCTGAAGCCACACTGTTCCTCACCTACTACTTCCTCTAAAACTGGCCTTAATCTGTTAATTACTTTCCTCGTGATTTTCCCCAGCACTGATAATAAGCTTATACCTCTATAAATATTCAGACTGGTGGGATCTCCTTTCTTCAGGATTGGTACAACTAGTGTCTTTAGCCAGTTATCCGGTATCTCCTCTTGTTCCCATAGCTTCTGGTATATTTTTCCAAATCTTGTGATAGCACTTGTCCGGCTGGCATTTTTTGCAGCTCAACTGTTATATTGTCTGTTCCTTCAGCTTTCCCATTTTTTAACCGCTTCCCTGCACTTTCTAGTCCTCCTTCTGATGGTGGTTCAATACTGATATCCATTCTCCCTTTTAAGCTGCCCTGTTCATCTAGCTTGTATAGAATGCTTGTATCTGGATGAACTACATGGTTCAGCATTTTGTCAAAATGCTCCTTCCGTACTTCCAGCACATAATCTGCATTTGCTGTCAGTTCAGCGGTAGCCTTGGTTACTGCTCACATCGTTGGCCTAATTGTTTCCAGACAACTTAACGTTCTTGTATATCACTTTCAGATCTTGTTTTGTTGACACCTCCTCTAGTTGTTAAGCCTCTTCTTTCCAGAACTTTTTCTTGTCTGATCTTTGTGATTTCTTCTCCATTTTGCACAATTCTTTAACTTCTTCTGCTTTCCCAGCAGGCTTGCCTTGTTTACGCTTTTCCTGTAATAGTTGCTTGTCCATGTTTCCCTTGTTTGCTTACACCTTCCAATAACTCAATAGAGTAGGGAAATGTAATGGGGTATAGAACTTTTTCACCACTAAGTCACTGCCTCAGATCTGTCAGAAGTTAGTCGTCACTGCAATATACTACCGTATGATAGCTGTTTCGTGGTCTACGTGAAATGAATTGGTACTTTCAGTCCATTTTCAAGCTGATGGTTATCAACATTGCAAATACCAATATCAGCAAAGGGGCTATTCATAATTTACATCATGCACTGGAGGAGTCCTTAATTTTCCATGTTTGTTTCAGTGTTACAAGGGGTAGGAGTGGGTCTTGAAAATCACCAGAAAATGTGTTATGTAATTTATGAACAGCCCCCCCAAAGAGTACAGGGATTAAATTAGCATGAAGCCTGAATATTGGTTTCTCACCTCTAAATGTTGTCCTTCCAGGTCAGGTTTCAGGCACTTTGAAGCATATGTAGAGAAGGACAGATCTTTTGATCATTATGAATGTATGTTCTTGTTTTACAGAAGTTTTAAAAGAAGGAAGTGTTTTATATCCGGAATTACTGGTGGAAGAAATAGAAGCAGTTGAACATAAGCATCGAACTCCAGCGTACTGTAATCAGCTACTACAGCACATTCAGTCAACCGGGGAGTAGAATTTCTGAGTCAGGAGTGGCAACGTTGTCTCTAAAGAGCCTTGTTTGAACTTTATATGAACTGGAATTGTCTCATTTTCAACTCTACAATAAAATAAATTGAGCAATAGATGTTGATTAAGTGAAATCAACACAGTCTGACAGCTTGCATTGCAATTTCAACAGGACTGTGCATACTTACAATTAGTAATACCAAACAGAATGTTTTAATTTCATTAATTCCTTATTGAAAGTCTTTGGGTTGGGGCAAAAATGCTCTTTGTGAATTTATCCATCAATATTTATTGTTGAGAAAGCTAACTTATTTTACAAACTAACTTCTATGTAATGTACCCTTAGGCCTAAAATTGTATTAGTGAAGCTCATGTAGGCCTCAATCCTGCAAGCTGCTGAGTACCTCAAGCTCTGGGAATTGCTCAACACCTTGCACAGTATCAAGCCCTGCCATTGCTATCCATGCTCAATTTAAATTGCATCAAGCAACAGAATTTTTACACCATTTTGAGTACTGATGCTCTTAAAGTACTGGATTAGTTAAAAGCAGAGCAGCTGACCCAGCAAACACCGCAGAGTGACAAGCTGATTTCTTAGAGCAGCGCTATTCAAATTAAAGGTATATTCGTCACATAAGCATCATACTTGACAGCATTTGCAGAATAGGACCCTTAGTTTCCAACATGCCTCCGTTGTAACTAGCATCACATTTTGCAATTTTTAAAATAAAACCATTAACCCAGAGGGGAAAAGGGTTATTTTTCCACAGTACTTGTAAATTGACTGAATCTCTTTCTACTATGTTTACTTCTTGCAGTATATAAAATGAGCCTATACTATTCTGAGCACATAGGTCTTTTAAAAAATGCTTCGTATTGTCACGGTATTGCACTGTCTGAATAGAGAAGAATTTAATGAGAATATATTTAGAAATATACGATAAGGAATAAAGGATTTTACATGACATTAAAAACAATGCTCGTTTGTTACAAAAATATACTTAGATCAATAGTATTTTTATTTTTGTACTCATTAATTACATGGCATCTGTATTTTTTATTGTTTACACTGTAGTGCCTTAAATGAACAAGAATTTTGTCTTTGGGTATTGTGTTGAATCTGATTTCAGGTAACCGGTTTGATTTTTTTTTTTTAGTGTATACTGTATGGTTTCTTTCTGTATGTTGAGCTGTATATTAAAAACTATATTTACAGTGTCTTTGTGGTGTTCCTTTTCCATGGAGGGAAATTAACATAAAGTACAAGACCATGGTGGCCTTGGTTTCTAAAAACGTTCCTGTTATTAACTGAAGATTTTTCTGACATTATTAGGCTCATCTCCCAAAACGGCTTGTATTATTTTCTTGGCCTGGAGGAGAAGTGCCTTTTTATTTTTATTATTTTGGGGTGGATAGGTAAGAAGGAGTAGCTAGTGTGGAAATTACTAAAATAATTAAAACAGCTTGTGAGGGGCTTTTCCTATGATTAATGTAGGCAAGTAAGGGGTTAACTAGGGGCTCATTAGAGCAAGGATGTAGGGTATGATCCAAAATCCGTTGAAGACCGTGGGAATCTCTTTGAATCAGGTCTATACCATGGAGGCAGTATAAGGCTGGGGGAAAGCCCTATGGGGGAACAGAAGGTTCTCTTATTCCTTATCCTCCCAACCTAGTGAAGAACAAGACCAGGAAGCAGGTGGAACTGGGAAACTGACCCTCTTGCTTCCAAGAGATTTTGTTCACACACACACACACCCCCTGCACTTTTGTTAATTACAGGGGGTTTGGATCAGACCGAATTGAGCTATAGACCAGATTCCCTGTACTATGGGCCAAGGCAGAAATATGTTTATGCAAAGGTGCATATGTCTTAAATTGTCAGGGTGCAGTTTTTCCTTGTTTTATTTTCCCCCACCCCCTTGCACGTTACCTGCCGCTAAGGCCTAGGCCACACTGTGCAGAGCTGTTATATGTGTATATAGCAATGTTTTCAAAGTATCTTAAACATCTCTTAAGTATAAACTGATTTACTGCTGAATGCAGATTGAGCCGCTGAAAATGTGCTGAACTAGAGGTGGAGGAGAGGTATGGATGGTCAAGTAGAAAACTGGAAATTAATGCAGAGGCATGAGTCTGAGAAGCAGTGTTATAGAGGGGTGTAACCAGCTCTCTGCCATGCTTTTCTGGCCAACTCCTGGCATGGGGGCAGAGAGTGGGCATGCCACAGGCATGATCTGAGTGACCTGTATTCTGGCACTCATCACCTAGTGCAACAGCCCTTAGTGGGCCATAAACGAGTTGACATAATGTACAGCAGCCTTGAGGTTCTGTTTTATGCTGGGGATCAAAATGGCTACTGGCAGCCCTCATGGATCAGAGAAGCACAAAAGGGTATAGCTGAGAATCTGGACCACTGACAGATACCTGAGGTTTCTTTAGCAAAGATTTTGTAGCTGATTATGCCAATAAAGTATTTTAATTGCATTGAAAAATAAAGGAAAACTACAGTGTAATTTTCACCAACTTTATTGACTGGTAAGAGCACAAGCCTTAGATACAATAATTTGCATTCACATTCTACCACCATCAGTGTCCATTTGGTTTAGCTATTAAGGACTTCTTAATTAAATGTGCTTTGAAGGTAGATTTTTTTTTTCTGGCAGACAGTAACCTCTTCTACCATTTTAAACTAGCAAAATCAGGTTGTAAACAAACAAAAACAAGGTCTATTATCAAAGAAACATCTGAATGAAATAGAGAAACAGACAAGTTAGCTAGCTCTTATTCCTAATTTTCGCATTATCTTGTACGAACGTGCACAATGAGTAGGTAGATGTACTAATCTATGACCTGCATGTACAAAAAGTCAGTTGCATATGAAAATAGGATAGGCCCCTTTGGCTGTAAGAATCTAAAAAAAGGGACTGGAGAATTCACTAGCTGCTTCCCTTCCCCATCTGTCGCCATAGAAAGAATGGTATCTTAGTCACTCCTCTTCTGATACGGGATTATTCTGATCCTAAGCCATATGCACTCTCAAGCAGAAATCTCTTCTAAACTGAAGTTTCACTTTCCATCCACTAGAGTTCCCTCTGCAGAAGCCAAAATTTCGTTCCTCCCCCTGCTTCTATAACCTGCCTTCAAAACTAAACAGTTGATCCAACTATTCTTAATAGCTTCTTATACCATGCTCATCGCTGTAGTATCTGAGTTCCTCTTGCAGGAGGACTGGTGGTGATTCACTGTGATTTTTCCTGATGCCGACACCAACTATTGTTCTGGGAATACTTTTGCCCAGCTCTATTATTCTTATTTACATAGTGCTGTACGTATACATTTGTGTTATATAAAAAGTAAAATGTGTCAAATGAAGTCCTGCACTGAAAAGCTTAGATTCTAAAAGAATGAGTTTATTACAAACACAGAGCAGTGAAAAGAACAGGAGTACTTGTGGCACCTTAGAGACAAATTTATTAGAGCATAAGCTTTCGTGGACTACAGCCCACTTCTTCGGATGCATACAGAGTGGAATAAATATTGGAGATATATATACACACGTACAGAGAGCATAAACAGGTGGGAGTTGTCTTACCAACTCTGAGAGGCCAATTAAGTAAGAGGAAAAAAAAAACTTTTGAAGTGATAATCAAGCTAGCCCAGTACAGACAGTTTGATAAGAAGTGTGAGAATACTTACAAGGGGAGATTCTCACACTTCTTATCAAACTGTCTGTACTGGGCTAGCTTGATTATCACTTCAAAAGTTTTTTTTTCTCTTAATTGGCCTCTCAGAGTTGGTAAGACAATCTCCTCAATATTTATTCCACCCTGTATGCATCCGAAGAAGTGGGCTGTAGTCCACGAAAGCTTATGCTCTAATAAATTTGTTAGTCTCTAAGGTGCCACAAGTACTCCTGTTCTTTTTGTGGATACAGACTAACACGGCTGCTACTCTGAAACAGAGCAGTGAGTGGTGAGACATTGTGGAACAGGACGGTTATCAGATGCTATTTAAAGGTGGAAAGGGAGGTGTGATGTACGTGGGATGTCATATTTCACATAGTTGTGAAATAGTTATACAACCATCCTACTAAAGCATATGTCACTTGTGTACCATACTGAAACTTCAGAAGCCAAGGAAATGTATCAACGAACTACTAGCAAACATTAGTCTACTGCAGTGTACACCAAGTTCTGTTCCCCAGGCATCAGCACAGACCCAAATTCTAACTGTAAAGTTTTCTTAAAGACCTGCCAGATAATGCAACCACATTGCAACTTCTGTGCCAAAGACACAACTTCTTAAGAAAGCATCTACAATGGCAAAATTCATACTACTTTATCTCCACCAGTGGCAGCAACCATGTAGATAGTGTAGATATTGAGCAGGTATTTTTACCACTGTATCATTTAAATAAAGGGTATTTTGAGACCTGGCTTCACTTGAGATGCTGGATTAGGGGGAGAGAGAGATGTACCTTCTTTGATGGAAGTGAAATATAGTTAAAGTTTCTCCAGGATGTCCAAAGCTTCGTGTCCAAAGTAGCCACTTCGAAAGCTAAAGCGTCAGCCTGATCACCCATCTTGAGTACTTTGGGAAAGGTTTGCTGTACATACAAATGTTAAATGTTTCTTTAGCAAGGCTTCCACAGGAGAGTCTTTTTGCAAGCGTACCGAGCTAAGTCCCTGACTCCTCCATCTAGTTTCTGGACTTATTCCCTCTGAGCCATGGTGGCTTCATGAGCTGAACATGCCTATGTTCCTTATAAAGAAAATTTTTAAAGCAACAGTTAGATCCTCCCAGCATAACACTCACCATGTTCCACAAACTGGACATCCTCATATCCTCCAGTGTATCCTTTGGATGGTGAATGCTCCAAGCGATGGTTCCTCAGTGAGGAGAAATGCACATGTAAATGATTACTTCAGAGATAAGGGGTGCTACTAGTTTTATCTATCCCAATTTTTCCAAAGCTCTCTAAAAACAGATCCTGCTATTAAAATCCCATCCTGGAGGATCTGTAGACCTGGATTTGCAGGGAAATGGGAAAATGTATCCTCTTTTTTGAAAAATTAATTTATTAGAAAATCCTGGTCTATAGATTCAACTTTTATTGTGTTGGTCTGGATGCAATTGAAATGTATTCAATTGTTTCTGTTTGGCTAGTTCAGCTGTTCTACCTGCTCGGGTTTATCGGGGATTTTTGGATATTTCTTATGGCAATATTTATCATGTAACTTTCAATCAAGAGTAATTTTTTCTGGCTGTGAAAGTTATCTCCAGTTGGCAGACTCTTCAGGAGGGTGTGGTTACCCTTGCACTGCCTGTGACGGAGAGCAATGGTTCTGCATTTTTCTGCAGTGCTGGTTATAGGACCTGTCTTGAAGAATCTTTGGACCTGGATTCGCAAAGAAAGAAAATATTCGGTAAGTGGCATGCATTTTTCTCACTGGATGTGATGTCTTCTAAACGTTTGCCTGCTATCTGAAGTAAAATTAGGAACTGGGGCATTAAATGAGTGACAGTAAAGAACCCCAGACAGACATTGAGACTTCAGTAGCATAGCCCCTGTTGGTGCTGATCTCTAGAGACACAGGACATGTATGACAAGTACTATGATGTCAAATGGCTGTATTGAAGTGTTGCTGCATTCTGTCCCCACCCCATCCTTTGACAATATAACCCTAGTGGCAGTTACCACAGCCTGGTCCACACTAACCCCCCACTTTGAACTAAGATATGCAACTTCAGCTATGTGAATAACGTAGCTGAAGTCAAAGTACCTTAGTTTGAACTTACCACGGGTCCAGACCCGTCAGGCAGGCTCCCCCGTCGACTCCGCGTACTCCTCTCGCGGAGCAGGAGTACCGGCGTTGACGGCGAGCACTTCCGGGATTGATCTGGGATCGATTTATCGTGGCTAGACAAGACACGATAAATTGATCCCAGAAGATTGATTGCTTCCCACCGGACCCGGAGGTAAGTATAGACCTACCCATAGACTCTGACTTTTTCTAGAACACACAAATATTTTTGATGGTTTACTGTGATACAATGCAGATTTTCTGAAGCTGTTTGTTTGCATTTTTGGCTTTGTCTGCCTTATATGCTGACATCTTGCCTATTAGCTGTTTAGTTATAACCACAGATGGGTGTTGACTTCTCTTGATTTTATTTTTAAATGAAAAGGGGTTTTTTAATCAGAAATTTCTCTATAACGTAGTGAAGTTCACTTTCAGAAAGGAGATTCTGAATAATGATCCAATTCCCACAGAAGTCAGAGGAAAGACTCCCATTGGCTTCATGGAGAGTTGGATAAGTTCCCCGAAGAGCAAACCTTGGTCTTATTAAATATAACCATTAGTTAAAAACTTATTGGAACATCTGAAACTGAATGCCAGTGTTCTTATTGGTTGACTAGCAGGCTTTATCTCACAGATAAAGCCCATTTAACTGTAAACAAAATAAACCAGTTAAAGCATTGCCCGGGATAAAGGGTGACATCCTGGCCCCACTGAAATCAATGGAAGTTTTGCCATTGACTTCCGTAGGGCCAGGATTTCATCCATAGAATCTTTCCAGGGGGTCTGCAGAGTAGGGAAGTGAGTAACTGCTAGCCTCTCTAAAGGAGGTTTGAGTTTGAGCTTTTGGACACATGATGGATTGGAGCCATAGCCCTTATGTGTTTAATTATATGGAAAACAAAGACAGAGTATAAAGCATGGCCATTGGAATGTGTATTTATTATTATTTTTTTTTCTAGTACAAGTATTTTTATTAAGTTTATTGTACAAAGGATAAATGAAGCCAGCCATTTTTTTTTAAGGTTAACTGCTATTCAAGAAATGGCCAGAGTATGTTCCTTGGTGTGAAGGTTACACTGCAAAACCCCACTCATATCATAGCAGGAGTAACGCTGGTGAAAGAGATGTCCCCAGCAATGCTGAGTTTGGTGATTTCATTCAGGTTCTTCATCCGGTAGTTGAACTGCAGCAAGTGAGCATCATTGACAGCTACCTTGAAATGATCTGTCTCACTCAGAATGTGGAACTTAAAAGGTTTGCCCGCTTCAAATGGAAACCTGGGAGAGGTTCTCTCCTCCTTTCCCCAGTTATTCTGAATCACTGAATTTATTATTAGGGAGCTGAAGGATCAACGAAACTTACAGTCGGTTAACAGGCTTGTGTCTACTTACTGAGATCAATTCCCCAGGGAAGTTTAGCAATAGCAGTAACTGAGCTGAAGTAGCAGAAGAGAGGTATCAGGAACAAGGCTGCTCTGCCAGCCTTCATCATCTGTAATCAGCTTTTCTTGTTAACATCTGAAATCCCCTTTAAGTCAGGATGATGGCAGGATCTCATAGTAAAATAGCACTGAAGGGATATGCACCCCCATTTCACTGATGACCTGATTCCAGGGTCTGAAGCAGCATTACCTTTGGCTGACTTCACTGATGGCACAGAGAAGGGGACGCTGTCAATTTAATCATATGGTGTCAGAAACAAAGTTCTTTGCCTGTATCACTAACAACTTTCTGATTTACTTTATTTGTTTATTCTGGTTGATTATTTTGTGGCTTCCTCAGTCAGTTTCACTTTTACTTGCATTTGATTTCACTTTACTCACGGCTGCATTGTTTTAGATGCAAAAAACTTCAGAGGAATGTTTATTTGGTTTAAAACTGTTTCTATTCAGTTTTTTTGTTTGTTTTTTTTAAATCATGGACTATATATACAAGCTTCTTTTGATCAAAGTGGCTCTTTCTGGTCTTAGAATCTATGAATCTTTAACAAAATCTAAATATTTGGCCAAAATTGACTCAACAATGTCCCTAAAACCTGAGGGCTGTATCCGCACAACTGAGGGGCAAAGGCAAAGTTGGTGCTGAGTCACCTTTCTTCACCATCCCTTGTTCCCCTGATGTTGGGGCTGGCCAGTGGCCAAAAGGGACCCCAGCACAAGTTAGTGCAGCTATGAGTGCTGGAACAGTTTCCTAAGGCCCATTCTACACTCGGCTTTGCCAGAGCACAGCGAAGTCCAAGCCCATCCAGAGATATGTGGGGCCCTGGTACCTCGTGTTCACTGTGGCCCCACTCCTTCCCACTTTACACAGATATTACACACATTTTGGGAACCCACTTGAGCTTGGGACCCAAGTACAACTGTCTCCCCTCTCATCAGCCCTGGCCACAGCCCCCTGGGAGGAAGGAATGAGTGTAATAGAGCTGGCTATTCCAGCTCTACACTACCAGAGGATTCCCATGGGATTTAGGCTGAGGACCAGGTCTTGACTGTCTAGTACCCTTAAACCTCCAACTACCTTGCCCCACAAAGAAAAGGAAGCAGGTGTCACATAGGTGCAGAAGAAAAGCGAGAAGACAGTCGAAAGAGTGAGGAGCTGGAGGTGAGTTTCTGAAAGGTACCTCAGCAGACAGCAGAGGGGAGCTATTAATACCCTGCTCCATTTTTTATTAAACTAGATGTTAACTTCAGAGCCTTAATGGGATCATGTCAATATTACATACAGCAACTTTTTAAAATAAAATACATGACTAGAGTCAAGGCACTTTTGAAAGGAACAACAATGGGCCAAATTCATTGTTGGGTGTATCTGCAATGACTTAATTGAGTTACACCAAAGATGAATCTGGCCTGTCCTAGTGTCTTTATGTTCATAATCTACTTCTCAGTTTCTCCAGGATGAACTTTTTGCCCATTTCTTATCCAAACATTCTGCGTCTTGAAACTGCTTAGGATGGGAGGAAACAGATTCTCCCTGCTTTTCTTTTCTTTCATATTTCTATATCTATCACCTAGTGAGTCTCTCCTCAACAAACTGAGTCATTTTCCCTTGAGCACATAGGTAAATAATAATGTTGGCCTAATTATACCCTTCCTCAAGAAATACAAGTTACACACATTCTATTTTTTCTGATCAGTTATTTCCATTTGGATGGCCTTGAAAGAATTCTGGTCTCTCCCGGTAAGGGGTAATGTGCACCCAGAGATGCCTGTAAGAATGCTATTTTGATTTTTGATAAACATTTGAAAATATTAAAGATTTTAAAGTTGTGACTCAAATGCAGATTTCATCTTTAATTTATGAAAATGTATTACTAAATAAATAAAAATAAATAAAATAATGGAGATATCCTATCTCTGAGAACTGGAAGGGACCTTGAAAGGTCATTGAGTCTAGCCCCCTGCCTTCACTAGCAGGACCAAGTATTGATTTTGCCCCTGATCCCTAAGTGGCCCCTCAAGGATTGAACTCACAACCCTGGGTTTAGTGGGCCAATGCTCAAACCACTGAGCTAGCCCTCCCCCCAAATATTCAAATAGTCAGACTCATTTCAAACCTATCTTGAAAACGTATAAATAGCTCTATGGGCTTCAGTGGGATTATTTACATGTTTAAAAATACTCACATGTATATTGGCAGAATCAGACCCCACTGGTGCACAGCACTGAACCTTTAAGCAGCATTGCGCCTTAAATCCCAGTGGACAGTTTGGTGTGCTGTGCAATGGTTAGTAGCACTTAAAGGAAAAGGCAAATGAGAGAAAAGGGATGAGAGATTAATGTAAAGGAAAGAAGGTGGTATAGCCCTAGGTGGAAAAGATAGTGAATAGAGATGGAGACAACAGAGGAAGAGAAAAATAAAACCTTGTTCTTGCTTTTCACTTATAGGTCTCTACGTGCTTTACTACAAAGGTCATTATCCCCATTTTACAGATGGGTAAACTGAGTCCCAGGAAGGTGAAGTGACTTGTCCAACGTCACCCAGCAATCCAACAATGGATGCACAAAAGGAAAAGCTTTATTAAGGAAAATCTAAAGGGTAATGTCTTTTTTTTTTTTTTGATGAAAAATTGGTAAAAGGAAACAAAGTCATAGCAAGTGGCCTTTCCTCTGAATGGAGAGGACATAATAGTTAGTAGTGATCTGTTGATGTTGGGGCCTACACACTTAAACATGTTTATTAATTACATGCAAAATCCCTAAATTAAGAATATTAACATTACAATGTAGAGCAAAGATTAGGTAATGCCACATTTACAGTTGCTCCGGCAACCTTAATTCTGCTCCCTTGTATAACCCCTCGCCAGGGCACCAACACTCAGAGTGAAACACTCCACCTATCCCAGTGTCTGTGGTGTGGGGCTAGATGGCATGTGTGTGTTAGTGCCCTGGGGAGGGGTTAGCAAGCTGTGCACTCATCCCCTGGAGGAGTCAGAGTGTCCTGCTGTAGGTATCAGGCTGTGTACTGGTACTCTAAGGGAAGTGTCACACTGAACCTGGCACTCTGGTGGGGAAGGCAAGGTGAGTCACATTGGGTGTTGCTGCCTGGGGGTGTCACGTTGCGCTTTGATGCCAGGGGTGGGGAGGTGTCACACTGTGCTGCTCTGATGCCAGGGTTGGGTGTATATCACATTGTGACAGAGGGTGTCACACCGTGCTCTGGTGCCATGGGCAGGGGGTGTCCCATCGTGCTCTGATGCCAGGGGTGGGGTGAATCACACTGTGACCGGGGTGTCACACTGTGTTCTGGTGCCAGGGGTAGGGGTGTCACACTGTGTTCTGGTGCCAGGGGTAGGGGTGTCACACCGTGCTTTGGTGCTGGGGTGGGGAGGTGTCACATCGTGCTCTGGTGCTGGGATGCGGTGTGTCACACCGTGCTCTGGTGCTAGGGGTGGGGAGGTGTCACACTCAGGGCCAGATTAATGCAGGGGCTTTAGGGGCTGCAGCTATAGGGGGGCCCCAGTGCAGTTGGGCTCAGGCAGACTGCCTGCATGCCGTGGGCCCACCCTGGTCCCAGAAGTGGTCAGCTGCTGGCATGTCTCTGCGGACCCTGGTGAGGGGGGAGGCGGCTCTGCGCCCTGCCCCCGCCCTCAGCACCGTCCCCGCCCCCAGCACTGTCCCCGCAGCTCCCACTGGCCGGGAGCACACGGAGACATGCTGACCCCTCCCCCCAGGGGCGCGCAGAGACGTGCCAGCAGCTGGCCACTTTTGGGAGTGGCGTGGGGCTATAGGCAGGCAGGCAGCCTGCCTGAGCCTGGCTGCACCGCTGGCTGGGAGCCACCTGTGGTAAGCGCCTCCCAGCCGGCGCCTACACCTCACACCCCTCCTGCACCCCAACCCCCTACCCCATGTCAGAATCCCCTCCTGCACCTAAACTCCCTCCCAGACCCCGCACCCCAATCCCCTGCCCCAGGTCAGAATCCCCTCCTGCACAAAACTCCCTCCCAGAGCCCTCACCCTCTCCTGCACCCCAATGCTGCCCCAGCCTGGAGCCCCCTCCTGCACCCAAACTCCCTCACAGAAAGAAACTCATATAACAGCTGTTCTAAGGTAAGAAGTAGGCTATTTTGAATTAACTTAACTATATTCTACATGTTTTAAGACTGAAATGTAACCACAGAACTGCTTTATGTTAATTAAAAGGCGAGTTTAGTATAGCATTAATAACCTCAATTCTATAATTGTGATCATTTTGTTTTAAATGAGGAAAAAGACTTGTACACGGGCCCCACAAAATCTAATAGCCCTGGCCCACACAGGAGCGTTAGGAGATGAGGATGTCACACTGTGCTCTGCGACCAGGGGTGGAGGTCTCACACTGTGACGAGGGGTGTCACACCATGCTCTGGTGCCAGGGGTGTCACACTGTGACTGACCGGGGGTGTCACACCATGCTCTGGTGCCAGGGGTGTCAAACCGTGACGGGCGGGGGGGGGGTGCCACCCCGGGCTTTGGTGCTGGGGTGGGGAGGTGCCACACTGTGCTCTGGTGCCAGGGGTGTCACACCGTGACTGACGGGGGGTGTTACACTGTGACTGACGGGGGGTGTCACACCATGCTCTGGTGCCAGGGGTGTCACAC